>NC_091471.1:14442535-14742535 GCF_036971445.1 Narcine bancroftii
TCTTCTCAACTATTTTAATGATCTTCTGCAATGATTCCTGGTTCCATATTTTGCAGCTACTGTCCCACATGACGATGCAGCCAGGCAAGACGCTCGAATGATCAGCCAGGATCAGTTGTGGAAGTAGTTTCGATAGGTCCATAGAACCATAGACTCACAGACCCCTTCAGCCCTTCTAGTCTGTGCCAAACAATTTTTTCTTTGCTTATTCCCACTGACCTGCACTGAGTCCATAGCCCTCCATACCTCCATATCTCTCCCATCCATGTACCTGTCTAAATTCTTCTTAAATGTTAAAATTGAGCCCACTTCAGCTGGCAGGTTGTTCCGTACCCTGTAGAGCGCATCGAAAGAATCAAAAGCTTGTTGATCCAAACCAAGAAGACTGGAGCGTATCACTTGTAGGTTGACCAGTCTAGAATGACCTGGTCTGGCTAGGAGCAATCCTTTAAGACCTGCCAGTAGGCGTGGCTACATTCTTAGCCAATCACAGTCATCCTACAGTACCATCTGTACATATATACACATTGGTGATAGAATCTGGACTATCACATAGCCTCACCACTGTGAAGAAGTTTCCCCTTATGTTCCCCATACATTTTTCGCCTTTCACCTTTAACCCATCCCCTATGGTGTGTATCTCACCTATTCTCAGTTGAAAAAGCCTACCTACATTTACTCTGTCATGGGTGTGAGGGTTTGTTGAGTAGGTTCATATAGGTCAGCACAACATTGGTTGTTGTAATGTTCTCTGTTCTATGTTCTTTCCTGCCTCATTGATTGAGGTTGAACCATTGAGCTTCGCCAAAAGATTGTCCTCTTCACAATAAAATATGTAAATATATAATGCATTTTTTTCTGTTTTCAATGACATTTCTATTTCATTCCTGTAATTGTTTTACAACAACACCACCTTTGTCTCTAATGCAGCCTCCTGGGATTATGCCCCCTTACATACCAAACATTGAAAGCCTGGATAGACTGGACATGGAGATACTTCCATTCATGGGAGAGTCTAAGGCCAGGGGCACAGCCTCAGGAGGAAAGGACATCCATTGAGGAGAAATATCTTCAGCGATAGAGTGGTGGATCTAGGGAATTTGTTGCCACAGATGGCTGTGGAGGCCAAGTTATTGATTTGACTTAAAGCAGAGGTTTCTTGATTAGCAAAGGTGAGAAAAAATACAAAATTCAGAATCAGAATTTATTGTCATGAACATGTCATCAAATTTGTTGTTTTGTGGCAGCATCACAGCGCAAATATTTAGATAAAAATAGTGCAAGAAACGGAAAAAGGCAGAGTAAGGAAGTGTCTATGGTTCATTGATCATTCAGGAATCTGATGGCAGAGGGGAAGAAGCTGTCCTTGTGCCACTGGGTGCTCGATTTCAGGCTCCCGTACCTTTTTCCAGATGATAGCAAAGTGAAGAGGACGGTGGGAGTCCTTGAGAATAGAGGCTGCTTGCTGAAGACACTGCCTCTTGTAGATGTCGCAGGCTGAGTTAACAACCCACTGGAGTTTCTTTTCTTCTCCTGAGCACTGGCGCCTCTGACCAGAAAGTGATGCAACCAGCCACAACCAAGCAACCAACCTGTGAATGTTTTCATGTCTTAAGAATAGTGGATTGGGAAAATATTAAAATGCAACAAGGATAACTAAATGAGAAACAAGGAAAGGGAAGAAGGATTATGAAGGATTAATTAGCAAAAAGTATAAAAACAGATAGGAAAATATTTTATAAATATATAAAACAGAAAAGGATAGCTAGAGTCAAACATACGCCCCTTGTAAGTTGAGAAAGGGAGATTGATATTGAGTAATGAAGCATTGAATAGATATTTTGTGTCAGTCTTCAAGGTGGAAGACACGTCCAGCATGCCAAAGAGAAGTGATAGGGATGTGAAGGGAGGTGAGGGCCTCGATAAAATAATTGTTACAAAAGAGGTAGTGATGAGCAAACTAATGGGACTGAAAGCGGACAAATCCCCTGGTCCTGATGGGATGCATCCCAGGGTACTGAGGGAAATGGCAGGAGTTATTGTTGATGCGTTGGTCATCATTTATCAAAATTAGCTGGATTTTCCAAAATTCTCAAGATCTTCCAATCTTCCTGGCAGATTGGTAGACAGCAAATGTCACGCCACTTCTTAAAAATGGATGTAGTTAGAAGACAGGTAACTATCGGCCAGTTAGCTTAACGCCTGTAGTCGGGAAAATGCTTGAAGCTGTCATTAAGGATGAAATAGCAAGACATTTAGAATGAAGGGAGATGCAGCATGGATTCAGAAAGGGCAGATCTTGTTTGATAAAATTGTTGGAGTTCTTTGAGCATATAATGGGTAGATAGAGGGGAACAGGTTGATGTTATATATTTGGATTTCCAGAAGGCGTTTGATAATGTGCCACACAAGAGACTTATCAATAAGATACAGATGAATGGAGTCGGGGGAAGTATATTGACAGGGATTGCGGATTGGTTAACTGAAAGAATAAATGGGTGTTTTTCTGAATGGCAGTGGTAAGTGGGGGGCCGCAGGGGTCGGTGCTGGGCCTGCAGCTGTTCACCATTTACATTCATGATTTGGAAGAGGGGACAGAGTGTCGTGTGGCCAAGTTTGCGGATTGAGTGGAAAAGCAAATTGTACAGAGGATGTGGAGATGCTGCAGAAGGATATACTTAAGTTGGGTGAGTGGGCAAAGAGCTGGCAGATGGAGTACAACATTAGTAAATGCAAGGTCACCCACTTTGGTAGGAAAAATAGAGGAGCAGATTATTATTTAAATGGTGTAAAACTGCTTGTGCATGAATCATATCAAGTCTCCTCAAACTCCTGACAAAGTAAAGCCACTGGCGTGCCTTCTTCATGATGCATTGACATGGATGCTCCAGAACAGATCTCAGGATCTGCAATAATTCAAATAGCAGAGCAAGCATGATGGGCTGAATGGCCCATTTCTCCTCTTAAGTCTTGTGGTTGTATGGTCTCAGCTCCTCATTACCCGATATCTGGTCTATGGGTGTACAGATACTTGCAGTTTCTCGTGTTCTAAATCATGTCAGAGCCTAGGATGTCTGGAGACAATACCCCTTTTCCACTGGCATTCCAGTTAATTGGCCATGCAGGGATAGGAAGCCCTCTGTGCCGTTTCTACTGGGCCACTCTTAACTGAGTTACTAATTGCTTTTCCACTGAACACACTCACCCCCGGGGATCGGAGTGTTCGACATTCAACTGGAAACGGGTGACTTTCTGCTGTGCCTTTTTGACTGGTTTTATCAGCACGTTGGCATCAGCAAATAACGGGGATACAAGTAGGGGTAGAGGCGGTTAATCTCCATCATGAAATGACGTCATTTGTCACCTGCGTTCAATGTTCCTTGTCCACTGGACCTGTCCCAGTAAATTTCCAGTTAATTCCTGGGCCAAGATGCCAGTGGAAAGGGGTTAATGTAACCTCCTGTCAGTCGCCAGCATTTGAAATGCACAAGACTTCTTATAAACCCATCCTTGTTTGAGTTTAATGCTTTTTGTTACCACTGCTGCTTTCTCCTGAGTGACATGTGAGGAATTTAGGGGTCACTTTGTTTTGTGCATTGAGGTTCTTTTGGGTTCTGTTTCTATGCAACCACAGGGCTACATTTACCCTAGTCTTGGACTGCAAATTATTATAGGTGAAATGCAAAAAATGGGAAACTGGATTTTTTTTTTCCAATGGATTTCACAACCACGGCTCATCTTAAAGGAATTTAGGGCAAATAATGGATTTTTTAACATGATTGGTTCTTGCTGGTTAATATGTCAGATACATTTCCAAGGATCTACTCAAGAAATCTGTTTCTTTTATTTATTTCCATTCCAATAAAATGTGGTTGCTTTAGAAATGGTTCAGAAGAAACTCACCAAAATGTTGCCTGGAAGGGAGGAATGCAGATATGAGGAGAGACTGGAGAAACGAGGTTGGGGGATCGGAGAAACCGGATAGAAATATATTAAATTATAAGTGGCTTAGGTAGGGTAGGGAGTGGCAGGCGTCGTCACACATTGGAGTTGTGCAGCTGTTTAGGGGAAGGGAGAAGAGGTGGAGAGAATCTGTGGGAGAAGATAGTGGCTGGAATCTGCAGCACACTGCCTGAGAGAGTGGTGTCATACCTTATAATATAAACCAGTCATTCTCAACAGGGGGCCTATGCCCCTCGCCCCCTCCCTCCAGGAGACACAGCACATCTAAGGGGAAACATTTTAACAAGTTGATAGGAGAGAAGTACAGAAGAAACCAACTAAACTTGACTGCTTCACAGGGAAGGGGGCCCATAAACTTTGAACCTAAAGGTGTGGGTGGGTGGGTGGGGGGGGTGTTGCATAGCCAAAAAAGGTTGAGAATTCTGATATAAACCATGCATGGAGAATGCAACTCTCAAAACATGGACAACATAAATCACTGACCATTTGCATTTTGTAGAGTTGTGGAGTCACACAGAACAAACACAGATCCATGGTGTCTATTCCAATCATCCATCCATACTAACCCCATTTATCAGCTCTACATCCATTGCATTCAATGCTTTACTAACTTGTGCTCATCTAGACACTTATTGCATGTTCTCAGAGCTCCTGCCTCCACCTCTCTCAGGCAGTGTACTCCAGATTCCAACTATTCCCCTGCCCCTCAGATTCCCTCCATCTTCCTTCCCCTTACACATGTGCACATTTCCAATGTGAGAAAATGTTTGCCACTCTCTACTTTAAAATATTACATATTTCTATCCAGTTTCTCTGATCCTCTAAACAAAGCCAACTCCAGTCTCTCCTCATATCTGAATCATGCATTGCAGGCAGCATTTTGGTGAGTCTCATATGAACTTTCTCCAAAGCAATTACATAGTTTCTCTGTTGTGGTGTCCAATAATACTCCCTGTGGTCAAGCCATGCCCCAATGGTCTATAAAATGGGACCACAACCATCCAGACCTTATAAGAAGGCAATTACTCTTCATCACCCTTATGGATCTGAGGACGTAGACTAAGTTCCCTCTGTTGCTCAATACTTACTCGGGTCTGACAATCCATTTGTGTATGTTGTTACCAGCCCAGAGGACCCATAAACCCAGCAGCAATAGATATTCACCAAGACAAAGGGTCACTGAAACAAAAGTTGCTTTTAATTATCTTTAAACATGAAAGCAGAATCAAACTTTAACATCTCTATTGATTTACTTAACCTAACTTAACCCCCTTCTAATTCTAAGCGCACGTGTATGTAATCTGTGTGTAAGTTCAGAAAAGTTCTTTGATTCACAGTCCAAACTCACTTCTCATTCCCCCAAGTTCACTGATTGCAGGCAATTCTTATACTGTGTACAGAATTTAACATGTATAAAGTTCACGAGGCTTTGGTGCTTGAAAGCTAAATGGTTACCACTCAGGAAGGTTCTTGTCAATTTTGAGAGAGAGATTAGTTCTTCACTGGACACCCACAACTGATTCCTTTTTAATCATCCACTTCAATGTCTTGCCAAAGAAACTTGCCCCCTCAGGGTTTTCCAGATGATAACCTCTTTCTTTCAGGTCACCACAGGGTTCCTTTTTGTTTCCCTTCTCCTCTTGCATGAACCACAAAGGCTGACCAGGCTGAACTAAGCATTCACAACTCATCTTCCAAATGGGGTTTTCCATAAGCTTGCCAGCTTGTCCTGTTCCAGTCCCAGCTGCTGCTGGTGACTGTAAAAGTACAGAACTGAAATCAACCCCCCCTCTCCTCTCTCTCTCTCTCTCTCTCTCGCTCTCTCTCGCTCTCTCTCGCTCTCTCTCTCGCTCTCTCTCGCTCTCTCTCTCTCTCTCTCTCTCTCTCTCTCTCTCTCTCTCTCTCTCTCTCTCTCTCTCTCTCTCTCTCTCTCTCTCTCTCAGAGAGAAAGCCTATTTTTAATCTCTCTGCTTGCAAAACCAAATGACCCTCTTAGAACGGTAACTTACAGACCAGACAATCTGCGGCTCCCACAAGTTCTTTCAGCTGTTGCCTTTTCGTAAACAACAATCCATTAGTGAAGTCTCTTGGGTGCTCTCCAAAGCTTTTGCAAAGGCTCTGAGGCCCCAGCATGTCTAGCATTAGCAGAGCTCCAGTATTTAAATAAGATCTGTTTTAAAGTGTTTGTGTGTGACCTACACTAAAAAACCTGCCCAAATTTATCTCCCAAAAACATATCTATATACAATACAAACACAACATAATCTGTCACAATGTCCTGCCCTATTCATCCTCCCAAAGGTGAATCATTTTGCTACTCATCAAGATTAAAATCCATCTGCTATTATTCTCCAATTTTATGAATGGATTAATGTCATTCTATGGCCTATAGACAACAGACAACAGCAGAATGTTTCAGTAGTCTTCACAATCAGACAAGCCTTCTTGACAAAATCAACAATTTACCAAATATTTCAGCATATGTCAACTGGCAGATAGATCGACCTCCTTTTTTAGCCTAATTTTAATGGTTTTATGTTATATCTGTGTACAGAATAACAGGCCAGTGCTCCCAAGAACAGCCCAATTTTTTTAAAACATCCCAATCGCAAGTAACAAAGCTGTAAATGAAGTAAGTTAAAAACAAAACCTTGGCCTACCGAGCAGCAGCAGTGATGGCCGATGGAGCTGGAATGGCAACATTGTGCTCCCGGAGCGAGCAGAAACATCGGCCTACCAAGCAGGAATGGCGATGGCGACCATAGGGTCCCAGGTAGGAGTGGTTATGGTAGTGGCCAACAGTGGGGAGGTACCGGGGAGCAACTGTGCCGGCAGTGGAGAGGTGCCTCCAGGATTGACTTATACACAGAATCAACGCTAATCTGATTTTTTTGGTAAATTTAAAGACTCAAATGTATATCTGGCATATAAGCAACTCCACCCCCCCCTCAAATTTGAGCAATTTTTTAGGGTTTATGAATTATATGCTGAAATATACACGTGATCGTACAGATTCTATCACCAATGTGTCTATGTACAGATGTGCAGATGGTCGTGTAGGATGACTGTGATTGGCTGAGAGTGTAGCCACACCTACTGGCAGGTCTTAAAGGGTTGCTCCTAGCCAGGTCATTCTGGACTGGTCGACCGACTTGTGATATGCTCCAGTCTTTTAGTTAATAAAAGCCTTGGTTTGGATCAACAAGTCTTTGGTTCTTTCAACGCGTATCACAATACAGTATATGAAACAAAGTGAGATCCCCTGAACCAATCTCTGTGGTACAGATTTCCACTCACACTACCAATCCTCCACCGTCGCACTCTGCTTCTTGTCACAAAGCCTATTTTGGGTCCAATTTGCCACGAGCTCGAACCTCTCGGACGACTCTCCCATGTGAGACCTCAATGAAGCAATTTCCTGACCCACTAAATTCCTCCACCTTCTTGGTGTTCACGCTACAGTCCTCGTGACTCTGTCATGGATAAGTCTGAAACCACAGTCACCGATTATCACAATTACCAATTGCGTTGCCATCGTCACAATTAAAACTTGATACATTTTCACAACCCAATGCACTTGAATTTGCTAAAGTTAACACTTGGGCCTTTATTTTACAGAGTAAAGCAGGAACATGAAAGTTCAAATTATTGCCAGAGTACTTATATGACCGGGCAGGCAGAATGACCACTTACTGATAGGGTAAACAACTGTTCTCAAGAATATATGTATACATGTAAACTAATAAAGAAATGTAAACAAACTGACTGTGCAATACAGAGAGAAAAAATAAATAAAGTGCCTTTAACGAGTCCCTGATTGAGTTGTCAGTGTGGAATCTGATGGTGGAGGGGTAGCTTCTGTCGCTGAACCTGGGGGTGCGAGTCTTGTGGCACCTAGACCTCTTTCCTGACGGCAGCAGTGAGAACAGAGCGTGTGCTGGGTGATGTGGATCCTTGATGATTGTTGCTGTTCTCTTGACATTCCCTGTAGATGTTCACAATGGAGGCAGGGTATTGATTGTGATGTAATGGGGTGGATCCACTACCAAGAAACCACATCTGTTGAATTACAAGCAAAGGCTTGGATTTTCCTTCGTGGAGAGGGGTCTTCATGAGGTGTATAAAATAATGAGCAACGTTGGTATTCATAGTCTTTTTTAGAGCTCACAGATCTAAGGTGAGAGGGGAACGATTTATAAGGTATCTAATATTATGCACAGAAGGTGGTGGGAGTACAGAACCAGCTGCCAGAGGTAGCAGGACAGGTGGATACAAATGTAATGATTGAAAGGTATTTTATAGACAGCTACCAGCATAGGAAAGGTTTCCAGCGATATGGTTTGAATGCAGACAAATGGATGAGCTGGATAGACGGCGGAGTTAAACAAGAAAACCTGCAGATGTTGGGGTCGAGTGCAGAACATAATAGAGCTGGAGAAACTCAGCGTCGCCAGAAAGTAAAAGGTGACCAATGCTTCGGGTCGGGGCCCTATGTTAGAATGGCCTGTTGCTTCCCCTCGGGATGCTGCATGACCTGCTGAGTTCCTCCAGCACGTTTGCGCGTTGATCTTGGGTGGACAACTTGGTTGCCGTGGAATTGGGGTCGAAAGGCCTGCTGTGAAATACCAGAATGTTAAATTCTGAAGGATGCAGAGAGAAGGTGATGGGCCAAGGAGGAGGTGAAACAGATCCAGGGGATACATTGCAGGACGCATTTTAAAATTCAAGTGGAAAGGATTTCTCATTAGAGGGCTTTGAATCTTTGGAATTCCCTGCCCCACAACGTTGAGGAGATTGTGTTACTGAGTATAATTGCAAGGTTTGAGGCAGGTAAATTTTTGAACTAAAGGAACATTGAGGAAAAGGCAGGGTGAAGGCAGGCATTGAAAATCAGGCAATGATATCAACAAATGACAGAGTAAGCTCATTGATGATCAATTACTCCTTCTAATGACAAATTCCCTCGATTTGAATTGTAAGGGAAATACCATAGATGTCGAAGTATAAGACGACACCCCTCCGAATTTTCACTTAGAATGTAGGTTTTGAGCTATACTCTCTGTAAAATACTACCCAAGTCTGGTATTTACCACTGACCAGTGGAGTGATGCTGCCACAATATTTTAAAAGGAAATTACTAAGTAAAGGTTTAAATTTTATTAGCATATTTTGAAATAAACCACTGTTAGCTTCTTTAACAGGCTGTTTAAAGCCTGTACAGAGCTGACGGTGGTCAGATTGGGGTGATGGACCCTGTGGGGCATAGCTGAAGTTTCACCGTTAAGGTACTTGGTGTGGGGCAGCGTTCAGACTTTGCTGTTAAGATACAGATTTTATACTTGGCGTATAAAACGACCCCTGATTTTTGGGTGATATTTTTTAAGATTCAAGTACCGTCCAATACGCCGACATACATGCTAAATGTAGCAAAATATAAAAATTCAAATTTTTAAAATGATCTTAACTAATCTTAAGGTTCTAAATACCTGCTTTGTTGTAAATGATATTTTTTTTACTCACACTGCAACTCCAGAATTATGCTAAATTAGCAAAAGTGCTGTAGAAATTCAATGCGTCCCACAGCATCCACAGGAGGTAAAGATACAGTACCTAACCAACATTTCGAGTCCGAGACCTCTGTCAAGGTATGAGCAAAAAGCAGGCAGGCGCCTGGTTAAAAAGATGGCGGAAGACGGAGGAATGAGCAGGGGGAGGAGCACAGGCCAACAGCCCAGGGGCGGTAGGTGGGCGTGGATCGGAAGGCAGGAGAAGAACGGTAAGAATTGATCGGGGGAAAGGGGTAGCTATGTGAATGGAGAGCTAGAGGAAAAGTCTTGCCCTTCTATTATATGCAGCTGTATGAATGCTACAGTTAGCTTGCTGAACTGCCTGCTCACTATCCATTCTCACTGTATCAGGTATAATGTGATAAATAAATTTACAGCCCCATTTGGAGGAATGATCTAAATCAGGCAGATACAAGAGACACCTACAGATGCTGGAATCTGAAGCAAAGTATAAACATTCCACTGGAAGAATTCAGTGGGTTGAGCAGCATCAGTGGGAGAAAAATAATGGTCAAATAAAAGGTAAAGGTAAAATTATTGTCATATAATATTACAATTAGAAGCAGCAAGTTGCCACTTTGTCCAGTGCCCCTCATAGAAACCTACAGCACCTGGTGTTCCGAGGCAGTCTCCCCTCCAAGTACTGACCAGGCCTGAGCCTGCTTAGCTTCCGAGATCAGACCATCTCAGGCTATTAGGCTGAATATCCATGATTCGGGTCGGAAAACAGAAGGAGGGACTTCGGCTCCGATCGTTGACCGTCCTTTTTCTTGACTGATGCTGAGTTACTCCAGCAGATTGTGCTTTTCTCTAAATTATGCAGGTTTCAGTGAACAGTTAGCTCAAGGCGATTTGTTTTTTTTTCCCAGAATCTGCCAGCTTAAGTTGAATTAGTTCCGACAGTTCTGTACTGAACCATCTTATTTGTTCTTTAGTCATTGCAGAGGACATGTGCAAACAGTATGGCCTATTTCTAGCACCGGGTTGTAGGCAGTTCCGGGCAGACACATCCATTACCTGCTAGTTACTGTCCTTTTAATTAAGGCTAAAAAATGGTCCAATGCCTGAGGCAGTATTTTTTTGGGCTCTCAACATCAATTTCTTTGGGCTCTCCTGTTCAATTTCATGTAAAAAAAGACATTGCAGAGCAATTTTGCTCTGTGGCAATTTCTGATTTCTTGTTGCGGTAAGTCATTACATCGAACCCTTTCACAGTAAAGGGCAATGCTTCTCACTGTACTTAGCATCATGTGACAAAAACACCAACTTAAAAAGATTGATGTAGAGACTGAATCTGGGAAGGATGCAAAAGGTCTTTATTCATCATTTCGAACAGTATCATTCACCTCTGGGCAGAACGCAGCAAAGGTAACAATGAACAAATAACTACAAATTCAAAGGCTCTAATTGCCTGCATAGCATTAACACTTCGAGTGCAGCTTGCAATTTTATATATTTGCTGTGGGTCCGCAGCTCAATTGATAGATGTAGGACAAATAGAAAATGTTGCTGGATAAATAAACGACGTGAGACAAGGTACAGCAACCAAATAAGCATTTTGCATCAGTCTTCACTAAGGAAGACATAAGCAGTGTGCCAGATGTCAAAGGGTTTCAGGGAAGAAAAATGAGTGGTGCAGTCATGAGTGGTGCAGCGAATAGAGCACAACAGGAGTTGACCATGAGATGAACCAACAGAACTGTTCAATGGAATCTTTGCAGGAGTTTAAATACTTACCGTTGGGGCGCTATTACAATCACCCGACCTCTGAAGTCACTCGCCTCCCAGAGTCCTTGGTGCCCTCTGGCCACAGGCAACTCCTGATCCTGAGGGGGCCCGCAGCTACCGTTCCTTAATGGAGTGGCACAGTTCGCCAAATACAATTAGTATTTCAAGGGAGAAGGTTCTCAGAAAGCTGAATTGTCTAAGGGTGGATAAGTCTCCCAGACCAGATGAATTGCCACCCTCATGTTCTGAAAGAAGTTACGGTTGAGATTGTGGAAGGCATTGGTAATGAACTTTCAGGATTCAATAGATTTTGGTCTGGTCCCAGAGGACTGCAAAATCACAAATGTCACCAAAGAAGGGAGGGAGGCAGTAGAAGCGAAATTATAAATCAGTTGGTCGGTTGGGAAGATGTCAGGCTCCATTGTCAAGGATGAGATTTGTTCACAATAAAATGATATACAAAAGCACATAGTGCAAAATCTTTTTACATTCTTAGTGTCATATTTGTATTTACCTTAGTTTTACCACACAGCACTGTTCCTACTGTTGTGGATCCACCCCCAACCCCCCAACCATTGCAGTTACTCCATCCTCCATCAATTGAGGGGCTTCCCACTGGTCTCAGCTACTCAATGCCTGGTGGTGGAAGGACCAAAGCAGTGGTTTTTAAACTACCTCCCAAAACTTACATTCCACCTTAAACAATCCCTATGCCATAGGTGCTCTGTGATTAGTAAGGGATTGCTTAAGGTGGTATGTGGGTGGAAAGAAAAAGTTTGAAAACCACTGTTTTAAACATACCTCATTGACTCATTATGTGCATGGTTTCATAGCTCCAAAGGAAATGGGCCAATGACAATTTTTCTCAAGCTGAACATTTCAGTAGCAATTGGGTCTAGAGCAGTGATTCTCAGCCTTCCCTTCCCACTCACACCCAACCTTAAGCCATCCCATGCCAATCACAGAGCACTTATGGCATAGAGATTGCTAAATGTGGAATGTGAGTTGGGAGAGGGCAGTTTGAAATCCACTGACCTAGACTTTAAGACCATAAGATAAAGGAGAAATAGGCCATTTGGCCCATTGAGTCTGCTCCATCATTCCATCATCAGCTGATCCATTTTCCCACTCAGGCCCATTCCCTTGCCTTCTCCCCATAACTCTTGATACCCTGACTATTCAGGTATCTATCAATCTCTGCCTTAAGTACTGTACACCCAACGAACTGGCCTCCACAGCCACCTGAGGCAGCACAGAGGTTCACCTGGCTAAATAAATTCCTTCACATCTCTGTCTTAAGTGGGCACCATTCAATCCTGCAGTTGTATCCTCTTGTTCAATCATGGGAAACAATTTTGCCACATCTATACTATCCAAACCTTTCAACATTTGACATGCTTCTGCGAAGTTCCCCCCCCCTCATCCTTCTGAACTCTAAGGGGCATATTCCAAATGTCGTCAAGAGAGCATAGCCACACCTACTGGGCAGGTCTTAAAGGATTGCTCCTAGCCAGACCAGTTCATTCTGGACAGGTGATATGCTCCAGTCTTTTAGTTAATAAAAGCCTTGGTTTGGATCAACAAGTCTTTGGTTCTTTTGACGTGTTCTACAATTTTATTAACTAAAAAATTTTGAAGGGATGGAGCATATGCTACAGCTGAAACGCCTCGACATCGACCCACAGTCAACTACAGCCTCAAATGAATTTAAGCACTGGATGAGATGCTTCGAAACTCTCTGATCCTGCCGTGATAGAGGACAACCATTGACTACTAATATTGATGACTATGGTGTCCCCAAGAGTCTACCAGAGTGTCCAGGATGCGACTACTTACGCCGCAGCCATGAAGGTGCTGAAAGGGCTCTATGAGTGACCGGTGAACAGGGTCTATGCTCGGTACAAACTTGCAACAAGGAGGCAACAGCCCGGTGAGTCCTGTAGAGCTTATATTCAGGCACTAAGGGCAATGGGCAGGATCTGTGCCTGCACAGACAGAACTGCTGTGGAGACCACAGACGATCTCATTAGGGATGCCTACGTGGCCAGGGTTCGATCGAATGAGGTGAGGAGCGCCTACTAGAGCATGGGGGAGAAAACCTAGAGGACGTGATCTGGATTGCAGAGACAATGGAGGCTGTGGCCTTAAGTATGAGCGTGTACTCTTGGGGCTGGACCCCACGCTCTGATGTGAGTAGGATGCCCTCCCTCTACCCTACTACCCCCCAGCACACCGACGGCCTGTCGGCTGCCGCTACACTGCCCGATGCAACCCCGAACTGTTATTTCTGTGGGAGGAACAATCACAGAAGATCCCAGTGCCCAGCAAGAAAAGTCGGGTGCCAGAAGTGCCTTAAAAACGGCAACTTTGCTGTACTCGGTTGCTCCAAAATGGCCACCGTCAAACACAGTGCCTCGTGTGAAGCCCAATTGCTACCCTCCCATTCAAACACTTCTTCCTCAGAGCTCTCGTCCATGAGAGCGAGGGCTCCACCGCACGGCACCGCCTGACGTCACGGAGCAGACGCCGAGCGCGGAAGGTACAATCCACCCTCGCTCCAATGATGTTCACTCTACCTCACGAAGTAACGTCCGACCAGGCCCAAGTCCCGACCTCAACGCCTGCAACCGCTGCCACTGCCGACCAGGGACCCGCCGCAGCTGCTGACCAGGGACACACCACACCCACTGCCGTTACCGACTGGGCACCCACCGAGGCAGCTGACCAGGTACCTGAAGCTGTGACCGACATTAGCGACCAGGTAGCCACCGACGCTGCCGACTGGGGACATGCCGCCGCGACCGATGCTACCGAACCGGTACCCACCGACGCTGCCGACCGGGGACACGCCACCGCTACCGACCCGGTACCCACCGCCACGACCGCCGACAGTAAGCAGCGACCTCAACACTTACCGTTGACTGGCCTACACCCCCAGCAGGCTGCAGGCAGCAACACCAACTCCTCGACGCTGTCTCTTCAGGCCCAACTGTTTGCGTGACATCATCACATAGGTCTCCAATGTCCCCATTACAAGTCTCTGCATCAACAACCCTTGACCAGGACTTCCCCCATCCCCTCACAAAAGCAATGGAACTGATTAAAGTGCATGGACACTATACCAATTGCTTATTTGATTCAGGGTCAACTGACAGTTTTATCCACCCAGACCTGGCCCACCTTGCGGACTAGCTAGACAGAGAATTCCATTGGCGACTGGATCACACTTGACTGGGGTAAAGGGGTACTGTGTGGCGACCCTAAAAGTCCAGGGCATCACGTTCACAGACTTCAAACTATTAGTCCTTCCCCAACTGTGCGCCCCTGCACTGCTGGGACTGGATTTTCAGTGCCAGTTTCAAACTGTTTCCCTGCACTTTGGGGGGCCTCACACTCTGCTCTCTGTCTGTAACCACTCCACCCCGGAAGCCTCCTGACATCAGCAGCCCGAGCCACCCACCCCCACGCCCCGTGGCCTCACCTGTAGTCTCAACACCCTCCGAGTTGCTCTGCCAGCACTCTTCGCAAACCTCACCCCTGGCTGGAAGCCTGTGGCCACCAAAAGCCGGCAATATAGTTCTGAACACAGGAAATTCATCATAAGCGAGGTGCGCAGACTGCTGGATGAGGGCATTATCGAACCTAGCTCGAGTCTATGGAGGGCCCAGGTGGTGGTTGTTAAAAACGGGGAGAAGCCGCGGATGGCGGTTGACTACAGCCGGACAATCAACCACTTCATGCTTCTGGATGCGTACCCCCTTCCACAAATCATGGATATGGTGAATCAGATCACCCTATATCGCGTATTTTCCACCATTGACTTACGTTCGGCCTATCATCAGCTCCCAATCCGCTGAGAAGTCCAACCTTTCACAGCCTCAGGGTACCCTTTGCGGTCATAAATGGCATCGCGGACTTCCAGCGGGAAATGGACCGGATGGTGGACCAGAACGGGCTGACTGCTACTTTCCCGTATCTGGACAAAGTCACCATCTGCGGCCATGACACAGAGGATAAAGAAGCCAACCTTGAGAAATTTTTTCAGACTGCAATTCGGCTAAATTTGACCTACAATTTCGACAAGTGTGTCTTCCGGACCACTCGGCTCGCAATTCTGGGTTGTGTGGTGGAGAACGGGGTGGTCATGCCGGACCCTGACCGCATGCGTCGGCTCATGGACTTGACCCCCCACCCACACCCAGAAGGCACTTGGACGCTGACTGGATTTTTTCTCCTTCTATGCCCAATGGGTTCCACACTATGCCAACAAGGCACGGCCACTCATCAAGACCACCTCCTTCCCCCATCAACCAAAACCAAAGCGGCCTTCGACCACATCAAATCGGACATCGCTGCTGCCACGCTGCATGCCATCGACGAGTCCACCCTGTTCCAAATCGAGAGCGATGCATCCGACTTTGCACTGGCAGCCACTTTGAACCAGGCCGGCTGGCCGGTAGCCTTCTTCTCCAGAACCCTCCAGGGTCCTGAGAGCCAACACTCCTCTGTTGAGAAGGAGGCCTAGGCCATAGTCGAAGCAGTACGTTGTTGGAGACACCACCTCATTGACAGGTGCTTTATGCTGGTGACCAACCATTGCACGGTCTCCTTCATGTGTAGCAATACCCAGCGAGGTAAGATCAAAAATGACAAAATCACCAGGTGGAGAATCGAATTCTCCACCTTTAATTGTGACATGCTGTATCGCCCAGGTAAACTCAACGACCCGCCAGATGCGCTCTCCAGGGGGACTTGCGCCAACATACAAGTGGACAGGCTGCAGAGACTCCACAAGGAGCTCTGTCATCCAGGGGTCACTAGGTTTGCCCACCTTGTCAAAGCTCGCAACCTGCCCTACATGGTCGAGGAGATTCGCTCCATGACCCGAGCCTGCCCAGTATGCGTTGAGTGCAAGCCCCACTTCTTCAGTCCAGAGAACACCCACGTCATCAAAGCCACCTGCCCCTTTAAGCGTACCAGCGTGGACTTCAAGGGGCCCCTACCGTCGACCAACCGTAATACCTATATCCTTACGGCCATCGACGAGTACTTCTGCTTCCCGTTCACTGTGCCCTGCTCGAACATGACTGCCTCCTCAGTCATAGAGGCCCTGCACAGCATCTTCGCCATCTTCAAGTACCCTAGTTACATCCACAGTGACAGGGGGTCCTCGTTTATGAGCGCAGAGCTGCGGCAGTACCTTCTGGAGTGTGGAATTGCTTCAAGCAGGACCACTAGCTATAACCCACACGGTAATGGGCAAGTTGAAAGAGAGAATCCACCGTCTGGAAAGCGGTTACACTTGCCCTCCGGTCCAAAGGTCTCCCCACCTCTCGCTGGCAGGACGAGCTCACTAGTGCCCTACCCTCCATCCGCTCCCTCCTATGCACCATGACCAAAACATCAATGTTCTCCTTCGCGAAGAAATCCGAATCGGGAACAACCATACCAGCATGGCTCACGGTTCCCGGGCCGGTCCTCCTTCGATGCCATGTCCGGCACTCAAAGAACAACCCCTTGGTTGACCGAGTGACTCTGCTCCATGCAAACCTGCATTATGTCTACGTTGAGTATCCAGACGGACGGGAGGACACAGTCTCGGTAAGGGACCTAGCCCAAGCCGGATCAGGCGCAGCAGTGCCTTTAACCCAACCCCCCCCAATTCCTTCTCCCCCAGGTCATGTGCTTGAACAGAGGGACTAGCACCATCCCACTAGCTCAGGCCAGACTGTCGACAACGCCATTGGGAAATTGAGCGATGCAGTGGCCACACCCTACGAGCCTGACGGCGACACAACTCCAGCGACCCCAATTCCGGCACCACAGCGGTCACGCCAGATAGTCAGGCCCCCTGACCGGTACAGCCCCTAACCTCCATTGGGCCCTTTTTTTTTCTTTTCTTTTTTTTCTTTTCTTTTTTTTAATGCCCTTCATCCACCCCGGGGTCGGTTCTCAAAGAAGGGGTGAATGTGATAGTACAGATTCTATCACCAATGTGTATATGTACAGATGGTCATGTAGGATGACTGTGATTGGCTGAGAGTGTAGCCACACCTACTGGCAGGTCTTAAAGGATTGCTCCTAGCCAGACCAGGTCATTCTGGACTGGTCGACCTACATGTGATATGCACCAGTCTTTTAGTTAATAAAAGCCTTGGTTTGGATCAACAAGTCTTTGGTTCTTTCGACGCGCTCTACAGCAAGAGCATGATCTTGAGTCAGTTTGAGGAGTGGAGAACTCAACGAAGAGCACAGTGGATGGGTCAATTCAATTATGCCTTCTATTAGCAGCAATCGTGCCAGAGCCTGCGTTCCAGGATTGGTCACCATAGCTCAGTCGACATTGCTAAACAAAGCAGTGACTAGCAGAGGCGCAATCCCCATGGTCGATCACGACCAACAGAGGCCAAGAGAAAGGCTTCCCTGTCTTGTCTCTTCCCAATAAATTTTCCATACTTCTCTGCCCTATCTTTTGCTCTTACCCTTTGACTTCTTTTTTTCACCCATAGTGGACACATTTTTCCTTTTCCTTTTTAAAGTATTTTTATTGAGTTTAATATAAATAAAATAATTTTTACATGAATCCATCCGTGAGCATTAAAGTTAAAGGTCAGACTACGATCAATAGTGGTGCCAGGAGGTTCCAAAGTACTTGCAGTGTCATAGCAGTCAAATCTGTTTTTGACAGTGCTCAGGCTAGTTGAGTTGAACAGCTCTGTTCTTTTCCTTCCTAGTATGATTGTCCACCAGCACTTCTTGGCATCAGCCAGCCTGCACTGCTCACCACTATTGGGAAAATAGCAGACTAAGGCCTCGGAGTCGCGACTCTCATCATCACTGGATTGCCCTTGTCGACCTCTGGCCATTCCCTGGTTTGTTATCATGACTCAAATGCAGACGACACAAAAGTAGCTTTATGACTACTTAATTATCATACGTCCCTCATAATTTGTTGACCAGAGGCACACACCAGCTGAAAGTAGAATCAGTTCATTTCTAAAACAGATGAGAAGTGACATGCATCTCCAGCGAGATGTGTAAAAGAACAATGGTTCCCTTAATGACATAAATCAAATCATAACTTAGACATATCCAACGAAAATTGTAAATCAGATATATAACCATAATTATTGATAACTTATCCCATTCAAAACATCGAAATGCTATGATGATATCGATTAACAATTAATCCATTCCTCATAACAGAGCCAAAATTAATGTTGAATAGAAATAGGTAAGATATAATTAAGGTTCCCTGATATAAAAAATATTTTCTTTGGCTTGGCTTCGCGGACGAAGATTTATGGAGGGGTTAAAAAGTCCACGTCAGCTGCAGGCTCGTTTGTGGCTGACAAGTCCGATGCGGGACAGGAAGACACGATTGCAGCGGTTGCAGGGGAAAATTGGTTGGTTGGGGTTGGGTGTTGGGTTTTTCCTCCTTTGCCTTTTGTCAGTGAGGTGGGCTCTGCGGTCTTCTTCAAAGGAGGTTGCTGCCCGCCAAACTGTGAGGCGCCAAGATGCATGGTTTGAGGCGATATCAGCCCACTGGCGGTGGTCAATGTGGCAGGCACCAAGAGATTTCTTTAGGCAGTCCTTGTACCTTTTCTTTGGTGCACCTCTGTCACGGTGGCCAGTGGAGAGCTCGCCATATAACACGATCTTGGGAAGGCGATGGTCCTCCATTCTGGAGACGTGACCCATCCAGCGCAGCTGGATCTTCAGCAGCGTGGACTCGATGCTGTCGACCTCTGCCATCTCGAGTACTTCGACGTTAGGGATGTAAGCGCTCCAATGGATGTTGAGGATGGAGCGGAGACAACGCTGGTGGAAGCGTTCTAGGAGCCGTAGGTGGTGCCGGTAGAGGACCCATGATTCGGAGCCGAACAGGAGTGTGGGTATGACAACGGCTCTGTATACGCTTATCTTTGTGAGGTTTTTCAGTTGGTTGTTTTTCCAGACTCTTTTGTGTAGTCTTCCAAAGGCGCTATTTGCCTTGGCGAGTCTGTTGTCTATCTCATTGTCGATCCTTGCATCTGATGAAATGGTGCAGCCGAGATAGGTAAACTGGTTGACCGTTTTGAGTTTTGTGTGCCCGATGGAGATGTGGGGGGGCTGGTAATCATGGTGGGGAGCTGGCTGATGGAGGACCTCAGTTTTCTTCAGGCTGACTTCCAGGCCAAACATTTTGGCAGTTTCCGCAAAGCAGGACGTCAAGCGCTGAAGAGCTGGCTCTGAATGGGCAACTAAAGCGGCATCGTCTGCAAAGAGTAGTTCACGGACAAGTTTCTCTTGTGTCTTGGTGTGAGCTTGCAGGCGCCTCAGATTGAAGAGACTGCCATCCGTGCGGTACCGGATGTAAACATATATATTTTATAATTCTCGGGTATTTTTGTCTTCTCCTGTGATATGATCAACATTTAATGATCCACAGTTAAACCCTTCTTTACCTCATTTCTCTCTGTTGTCTCATTTTTCCATTTAAATATTTCTTCTTTTTTGGAACATACCTGTCCTGTATCTTCCTTATTTCTCACAGAAACTCCAGCCATTGTTGCTCTGCCATCTTCCCTGCCAGTGGGCATTTTCTTAAATTTTATTTAATTTTGCATATCCATTAAAACTTAAACATAACTTTTCTTGTTTCAAAAACATTAAAAATTAATACATAGCAATTTTTAATATTTTTGTTCCCCCCATCCTTCCCCACCCCACCCCCAGTAGCCCGATTGGAAAAAAAAGAGAACATCTGGATATTATTTAAGTAAAATCTTATTAAAACTATCAAATAAAATCGAACATATCTTAATTTTAGGAGTTGGACGATTACAACTTAATTCCTACAAGTTGAAAATATGGTTTCCAAATCTTCTGAAAAAATTCAAATTTATTACATAAATTATATGTAATCTTTTCAAGTGGTATATACATAAGCACCTTTGTTATTTCTCATAGAAACTCCAGCCATTGCTGCCCTGCCGTCTTCCCCGTCGGTGGGCCTTTTCAATCCACTTTGGCCAGTTCCTCTCTCATCCCCTTTATTCCACCGGTATATCTGATTTTAGTTCCTCTTTCTCAAACTGCAGGGCAAATTCTGCAATCATTGCCTTCAAACTGTTCTCTTCAGCTCTCTTATCCACCCAATCCAGAATTGCCATTTCCCTGGTCAGCTCAACTGCAAGCTGTTCAAAGAAGCCATTCGATAAATTCCTTCAGTTCGGACCCAGCTGTGTCACCAGAAAACTTTCAACCACTCAGAGAAATAACCCTGCACAATACACAAAAGTGCTGGAGAAACTCAGCATGTCTTGAAAAGACCTTCAAAGTAAAGGCAAGGAGAACACTTGATGATTTTCATAATGAAGCTATTGAAAATCCATTAAAGTTCATTCTTGAACCTTTTGAAATGTGGAATCAGCCAGGAATACATGAATAGGATTCTGCGGAGGCATACTGAGCTCTAATGAATTTGCAGAATGAAATGAGCTTTTGATTCCAAACATATTTTCCTTTCACACTTTGCATTTATCAAGCTTCACAGTTCTGACAAAGGGTCCCGACCCAAAATATTGACTGACCATTTATATCCGTAGATTCTTTCTCGGCTCTGCCAGCCACAATAATGTGGATCTCCCGCTCATTTCAATTGCCTATCCCTTGCTGACATGTCTGTCCATGGTCTCATGCTCTGCCAGACTGAGACGTCCCGCAAGCAGGAAGAACACCTCATCTTCTGTCTCTGCATCCTCCAACCAGATGGCATTAACATTGACATCTCTGGTTCTTGTCAAATGCCCCCACCCCTCCCTATCTTTGACCCCTATCTCCTTTCCTCTAGCTCTCTCTCTCTCTCTCTCTCTCTCTCTCTCTCTCTCTCTCTCTCTCTCTCGCTTCTCTTTTCTCTGTCTCCTTTCCCAGAGGCAAAATCAGTTCTCACCTCTCCTCTTATCATATCCGATTAACACCTTTTGTCTGTTGTTCTGCACTCCTCCCCCTCCCATTCCTCCCCCTTTCTTTCCCCAAACTTCGACTTCTTTCCCTTGAGGGAGGGCTCGTGCCCGAAATGACAGTACTATATCTTTATCTCCAATAGACATTGCGAGACCGGCTGAATTACTCCAGCTTTGCTGTGTTCAACAGCTGCAGCTTTTGTGCTTCACTCATGAGATCGTCACAGTCAGAGGTTTACCAGTTGATTTTCTTAAAACCATGGAATCACTGCACACAAGCAGGTCATCCAGTCCACTGTAGTTGTGATAACAATGTTGAAGAATCCTCCAATTAATCCCACTGTTCACTTTTTCTGGTAATCTTACAGCCATATCTCTTCTCGAAGTTACTGTTAAATCTCCAACTATTAGGGAACCATGATATGTAGGTGTATATAAAACAATGCTCCACTCTGTTTCCATTTGAATAATTATGAGGAGTTTATTGTCGTATACATTGAACATATGCACCAAAATTATACCTTACTACAGCTGCACAGATTCTTGTGAAAAATCTTATAATAGTAAACTTAATTGAGGTTAAAAAGACAATAAATAAATAGATAAATAATAAATATTCATAATAATTCCAGTTCAAAAAAGAGACTTCCAATAGTGTAGACCAGATATTCTTAACCTTAATTTTTTTGGGTATGACCCGCCCACGCCCCCCCCCCATTCTTCTTAGGAGCCCGCTCAAAGTTTATGGGCCCCCTTCCCTGGGAAGCAGTCTCTCCCTTCTTCTGGATCTCCATCCCATATGATGACGATGATGGTTCCTCTCAGTCAGTTTGTGGGGTTTGATGTGTGCATCCTGGAGTGGCTGTACAGGATGACCCTTGGCAGGCCCTGTCAGGTCAAGTCACCTTTACTTATCATTCATCCCATGCTCGCACGGTAAAGACGAGATAGCCTTTCTCCAGGATCACGGAGCATAGTTACATATATATAAGTTTAGAAGTTGAACACATTAAAATATTAAGACGTATACAGTTAAGGTCCATAGTACACTATCCACAAATGTTCGGGAAATTCAGGAGACTGATGGCCCCGGGGAAAATAAATCTATTGCCCAATTTGGAAGTAAGGGCCCGAGTGCAATGGTACCTCCTACTGCTTGCCGGGGGCAGCAGGAGTGGAAGCTCCGTTGTGACCCTTCCTGGGCCTTTCCTCTGTTACCTCTTTGAGCTTGTTCTCAGCAGTGTCCACACCTTTTCTGATGGCGTCCCTCCACTGTGAGCGATTTTGAGCCAAATCCTCCCAAGTTGATGGGGCAATGTCTGCTCTCCTACTGACTACATAAAACACCTTTTATTTAAATGTGCTGTAGCCCCGCCCCAGAGGGGCGCCAAAGTGCCCCCATTGAGAATGGCTGGTGGTGATCCTTTTATGGTGTGGGAGCAGTGCCTGGTTAGTGCAAAACATGAAGGTTCAAGGGTTTGATAGCTGTCAGAAGGAAACTGTTCTTGAACCGAGAGGTGCACTTTTTTAGTTTATTATAACTTTTATTTGTTTTATTAAAAACCATATCTGTTGTGGGATGAACCAATGAAATGGGCATTAAATTAAACCCATCATTTCATTAAAAATAATCCCACTTTCCCCCATGTCTCCACAGGAGAAGTTGGTCTCCCACATTCAGACACTTATGTTCTCTCAGTTCCAATGACCTTAATTCAAACCTGACACTTGGAGCTATCTATGTGGAGTTTGCATGTTCTCTCCCAGGTGCTCCAGCTTTATTCCCACATCCCCAAGACATGTCAGTAACTTAATTAGCTATTTTACGCTATCTCTATGATAAGTTGATGGCAAAAGTATTAAAGGAGACGATGAACATTAGATAAAGAATAAATTATATGATTACAAAGAAGGATGTAGACGATTTGGAAAAGGTTTACAGAGTTACAGGTTTCCTTTCTGGAGCGACCAAAGATGAGAGGTGACATATTAAACATGCTTAAGATTATGAGGGGTGGACAGCCGGCACTATTTCTTTTCTGAGATGGGAATAGCAAATACCAGAGAACATTTGCTTAAAGTAAGTGGCGGAAAGTTCAGGGGGGTAGATTTTAACAAAGACAGTGCTGGGTGCCTGCAATGCATTGCCTAAGGTGGCATGGGAGGTGAATACAAGAGGGATATTCGAGATATTCTTAGAAAGGCACATGAACATTAGAGGTATGAGGTAGGTAAAAATTAGATTGTTGTGGAGGATGTTTACTAAATATGGGGTGGGACGGTTAGTGCAGAAGTTAGCACAACGCTATTCCAGGGCCAGTGACCCGGGTTCACTGTCAGTCAGGAGTTCGTGTGTTCTCACCATGACTGCATGGGTTTCCTCTGGGTCCTCCTGTTTCCTCCCACATTTATCGGTGAATTGGGGTATTTGGGCAGTACAGACTTGTGGGCCAGAAGGGCCTGTTACCGTGCTATATCTCTAAATTAAAATCTAAAAAATTAAAAGTAAGTTAATAGGTCACCACAACATTGTGGGCTGAAGGGCCTGTACTGTGATGTAATGTTCTTACGTAGAGAAGCAAGGAGAAGGGGAATGAGATTGATGAGAGTTAGCATGGAACTGATCACGAAATGGTTTGTTTCCGTGTTGGAGTAAGTCATGAATCACAATGGCTTGTGGTTTTCTTGAGGTTTCACATCAGGGGTATGTGCAAGTGAGGCTACAGGTTGTTTTTGCAGACAGAGAAAATCTAAAATCTAATCTGTCCTCCTCCCACCCCGCCCTCTTCTGCACCCCACACTGCTTTGCATCGTGGACAACGCGGAAGGCTTTCAAAACTTTCAGAAGCATCTGGACCAGCTGGAAAAATGGGAGATGGAACTTAATGCAGAACAAGTGTTGCATTTTGGGAGGACAAAGACAGGACATACAGGGTAAATGTACTGAGGAGTGCAGTAGAACAGAGGGATCTGGGAATAGAGATACATAATACCCTGAAAGAGGTGTAATTATGTTTGTTCCTTAAAGAACAACCTTATGTGGTTTTAACACTTAAACAACATTATTTTTTGATCTGGTTGAACCAACCACGCACTCGACTTCTGTTGTAGTCTACTTTTGTTACCGCACAAACTGCATGCATTGCCCGTTGAGAAATGGAGATCTTTATTAGACACGCATAATAATGTATAAAATGGAGTTCTTTATTATATATGTATAATACTGGTTGACCGTTTTGAGTTTTGTGTGCCCGATGGAGATGTGGGGGGGCTGGTAGTCATGGTGGGGAGCTGGCTGATGGAGGACCTCAGTTTTCTTCAGGCTGACTTCCAGGCCAAACCTATCTCGGCTGCACCATTTCATCAGATGCAAGGATCGACAATGAGATAGACAACAGACTCGCCAAGGCAAATAGCGCCTTTGGAAGACTACACAAAAGAGTCTGGAAAAACAACCAACTGAAAAACCTCACAAAGATAAGCGTATACAGAGCCGTTGTCATACCCACACTCCTGTTCGGCTCCGAATCATGGGTCCTCTACCGGCACCACCTACGGCTCCTAGAACGCTTCCACCAGCGTTGTCTCCGCTCCATCCTCAACATCCATTGGAGCGCTCACACCCCTAACGTCGAGGTACTCGAGATGGCAGAGGTCGACAGCATCGAGTCCACGCTGCTGAAGATCCAGCTGCGCTGGATGGGTCACGTCTCCAGAATGGAGGACCATCGCCTTCCCAAGATCGTATTATATGGCGAGCTCTCCACTGGCCACCGTGACAGAGGTGCACCAAAGAAAAGGTACAAGGACTGCCTAAAGAAATCTCTTGGTGCCTGCCACATTGACCACCGCCAGTGGGCTGATAACGCCTCAAACCGTGCATCTTGGCGCCTCACAGTTTGGCGGGCAGCAGCCTCCTTTGAAGAAGACCGCGGAGCCCACCTCACTGACAAAAGGCAAAGGAGGAAAAACCCAACACCCAACCCCAACCAACCAATTTTCCCTTGCAACCGCTGCAATCGTGTCTGCCTGTCCCGCATCGGACTGGTCAGCCACAAACGAGCCTGCAGCTGACGTGGACTTTTTACCCCCTCCATAAATCTTCGTCCGCGAAGCCAAGCCAAAGAAAAAAGATGTATAATAATGCTCTTTTCCCCCTTTTTTTGAAAACACAAACACATCTACATAACCAGGGGTTTTTGCATTCTCTGGCCAGTCTCTTTCCACTCACCAGCTTTCAATCAGTCTCTGAGGTGATTTAATAGTCCTTTTTGGTCTAGTATGTGTTTCCACTGCTGTGTTGCTTGCATTTGCTGTGTTAGTATTTGTAGGTTTCTGTGGACTCTGAGCAACATGTTCCTTTTCTACATACGTTGGCCCCTTTTGTGTACTGACAGGTGACGGGTCACAACCATGGGTTGGAACTTGTGGTCGTAAATCCACGCGGTTCCTTCTCAGAGGTGTCCCTCCCCCTGCCTGGATCTGGTAGGAATGTGGAACTATTTCCTCTTGCACATATCCTGGCATGGACCATGTGCCAGAATTGTGATTTCAGATTCGCACTGGAACTCCAGGCTTCAGAACGAGTGGGCTTTTCACAGTCTTATCATATTTACTGTTTGTATTTGACATTCTCTTCCATTTTACCCTTTTTGACCTGGTGCGCTCCTTTAGTTGTCTCCTTTAGATTGGTCCATATGCGTCGACCCATCAGCATTTGGGCTGGAGAAAGGCCATTCTGTAGTGGCGCCCTTCTGTGAATCATTAGATTTCTGTGGAAATCCTCTTGTCCATCAGGTGCTTTCTTCATGAGGCTCTTCACCACCTTGACAGAGCTCTCTGCGAGGCCATTAGACTTTGGGAATTGGAGTTATATGTTGAAACCCACAAGTATTGGCAAAGGACTCAAATTCACTGCTGGAAAATTGTGGACCACTGTCTGACACTATTTCACAAGAACTCCATGCCTCGCAAATACATTTTTCATGGAAGTCACAACTGGTTTGCTGAATATTGACTGGAATGTTGCTACCTCTGGGTAATCTATATGACTTTTCCCATTACAGTCAAACACATCTACTCCAACTCTGAAGTACGGCCTGTCTGGTACAGGGTGTGGTGTAAGCTGTTTTGGTCTAGAGCTATATTTCACATGAAGCAGTGGTCTGGCTTATGTTTTGTTTCATTCTTGGCCAGTGCATCACCTCTCCAGCTCTATGTTTGCATTTTCCCTCTCCAAGATTTCCTTTGTGTATCCTCTAGAACACACATGTCAAACTCTGGCCCACGGGCCAAGTTTGGCCCGCAATATAATTATATTTGGCCCGCAAGATCATTTCAAAAAGGTATTAGAGGTGGCCCGCCCTGCAGCGAGAACCGATGCTGTTTTTTGGTAATGTCACCCCCACCATCCTCCCCCTTCATTGCACATCCTTCCCCATTGTAACACGAGAAATTGTAACACAAGAAGTCTGTCGATGTCATCAGCCGGCAAGCCAGTTGGAAGGCTCCCCGCACAACCAGTCACTTCTCCCACCTGTCGAGCGGTGCGGCGGATGGGCGAGCGCCTGTGATTTCCTGTTGGCGCGAAGGGCAAGGCAGGCTGCGCACAGCCCCCGGGCAGTGTGAGCCCCGCGCGACTGGCACCGGACGGCCCTTCCACAGCGCGAGCGCACTTCTCCCAGTTGCCACGGCCTTCAGCGCTTGCACCCGCGCGGACACCAGGGACGGCCGATTCGGCCCTGCACGTGAAGAGAGAGATGGTGGCTATCCACAAAGGCTGATCGGCAGCCCGCTGGGCCTGAGTGGATGGGTAAGCAGGGGTGGGCAGAGGGTGTAGGTGAGGAGTAATGGGCAGGGGAAGTTATGGTGGTGCGAGGGGCAGTTAGAGGGAGGGATGAGTAGAAGGAGGGGTGGATAGGGAAGAGGTAAAAGGGGAGGGGCAGGGTGAGTAGGGGAGGGGTGATTAGAGGGTGAGAGATGGGTAGAGGGAGGAACAGGTTGAGGGGAGAGGCAGTAGAGGGGCGTGTATAGGATGGGGTGGGTAGAGACAGAGTGAGTGGAGTGAGGGGTGAGTAGAGGTTGGGTAAAGGACTGGTCAGGTAGAGGGATGGTGGGTCGAGGGTGAATAGAGGCCTAGAGCCTGAGGAGTGAGCAGGAAATGCTGAGTCCTGATGCAGGCCAAAATGGACACAGCCTGTGAATGCTGACTACATCTCCACAGGGACCAAATATGTTTCCCTCAGGTCAAGCAAAGTGTGAACTTGAGCTACCTACTCCTGACCTGTAACATTATCCTCCTAAAGTTATATCCTAAAGTTTAACATTACATATGTTGAAAGAAGAGAAAACATGCAGATGTTGTTGAAAATTTTCAATAAATATTTAGTTCGGCCCTCGACTTAGTCCAAGTTTTTAATTTTGGCCCTCCGTGAATTTGAGTTTGACACCCCTGCTCTAGAACAACACTGGATTCACAAACCTGCTCCCTTTGAACTGACAGTTTGTCTCTGCTTGTCCAGTAATCCCGAATACCCATTGGACAGCCATTCTTAGTGCTGCCCATCCTTTCTGTATTGTATCTTTGAGCTCTCTCATTGTTTCATCTGTTTCTGTTGCTTTCCTGATCTGCTCAGTTCCATCCCGAAATACTGGAAATGAGGTGATAATCTTGTCAATATTGGCCTATATCTCTGCATTAACCTCTTAGTTGTTCTTTTTTCTTTCTTTTTAAAATATTTTTATTAATTTGAAAGAGAGAAATATTATATGTATATATTGTTTAGATATTAAATAATTTTCTAGATTTTACATAGTGTGATACAGAATGAGTCATATATCAATTCTACATTGTCTTATAGAATTCTCCAAAACAGTGCAAAATCCTTATGAGAATTTCACCTCATAGTCTAATACTGAGATATACATTGTGATTTTCTAAATTGACCAATCTCTTCTAGGGGTATAAAAAATAAAAATAAGAACTAAAGAGAAAATAAAATAAAAGAATGACCCCCCACCCCCACCAATACTAATCTAACCCCTCCCACTAAATAGGATCATCAGCAAATAAATTGTAAAGAATCAAGTTTTGGCTCTCGGATATTGGATAGAAAACCCACGAGCACCCCAGCCTAAGTAATCAAATTATGATCGTAATCCATGAATGGGCCCCAGATCTTGTCAAATTCAACCTTGTTCTCTTTAATATTATATCTAATTTTGTCTAAACTCAAGCAAGGCATAACATCCTGTAATCTTGCATACAAGTTGGTGCTCTGCTGTCTTTCCATGTTATCAAAATTGCTTATCGGGTGTGATGGATTATATCACAAGAGATAGATTGTGGGGGTTTAGTGTAGCTCACAAAACAGATCTTATTTAAAATGCAAGAGCTTTGCTCAAGGCAGACAGTCCAGTCTCTGAGTGCCTTTGGGAAAGAACTTAAAAGTGCTGATAATTTTTTTTTTTAAAAGACTGGATCTGGAGCCCTGCAAGAAGGTCATGTGGTTTTGCAAGCAGAGAGAGAGAGAGAGAGAGAGAGAGAGAGAGAGAGAGAGAGAGAGAGAGAGAGAGAGAGGAGAGAGAGAGAGAGAGAGAGAGAGAGAGAGAGAAAGAGAGAGAGAATTCAGTTGGAGTTCTGCAGTGGCTTTTGGAAGCTGGCAGCTTGTTGAAAACCCCATTTTGGAAGATGGGTTGTGGGTTCTGAGTTCAGCCTATTCAAAACCCTTGTGGTCCTTACAAGAGGAAATGGCTGGCTTGAGTGTTTCTCCTGAAATAAGGAAAGCAAAATGAACTCTTGTGACCTGAAAGAAGAGATTATCATCTGGAGAAACCTGAGGGGGAAAGTTTCTTCGGCAAGACATTGAAGTGGCTGATTAAAAAGGAATAGTTGTGGGTGTCCAGCGAACAACAAATCTCTCTCTGAAAACTGACAAGAACTTTCCTGAGTGGTAACCATTTACCTTTCAAGCACCAAAGCCTGGTGAACTTTATAAATTCTGTACATAGTATAAGAATTGCCTGCAACCAGTGAAATTGGAGAAGTGAGAAGTGAGTTGGACTGTGAATCAAAGAACCTTTCTGAACTTATACACATTATATACATGTGCGCTTAGAATTAGAAAGGGGTTAAGTTGGGTTAAGTTAATAGTAATAAGTTAGTTTGATCCTGTTTTTAGGTTTAAAGAACATTAAAAATGACTTTTGTTGAAGAGGCCATTTGTCTTAGTGAATATCTGTAGCTGCTGGGTTTCGGGGTCCTCTGGGCCTGTAAAACACTGGTAATCTCAATGAAGTAAAAGCTACTACTCTTTTCTGGAAGAATTGTAGCTATTTTCTTTCTTGTCAAATGCTCAAGACAGGGCATCAGATGCAAATTTGTATTCCCCTGGCATGTAGATCATTTTCCGCATCGTATTTCTACAGCATTATCAACAAGTGCTCTACTCTCATGGGACAATCATTCAGTAGCTTGGATATAATTGAGACCAGTGGTTTATGGTCTGTCTTCACTTCAATAGCTTGTCCATAAATATATTGATGGAATCTTTTGCCTACATCAGTGCTGGCAAGAAGCTCTTCCTCTATCTGTGCAAAGTTGTCTCCTGCACTTGTTAAAGCCCTTGATGCAAAGGCCACAGGTTGCCATATGTCGCCATGCTGCTGCGGTAGTACTACTCCAAGGGCATGTGAGAATGCACCAGCTGAGGTCCTGGCGCCTATCTGGATCATAAAATTTTAATACAGAGTCTCTTGTCCAGACTTTTGAGAGTGCTTGGAAGCACTCCTCTTGCTCATGCGACCAGATCCACACATTCTTTTGCTCAAGGAGTGATCTAAGTGGTGCTGGCATGGTCAACAGACAAGGGATGAACTTAGCCAGATAGGTCACCATCCCCAAGGAACATCTCACCTTCTCTTTGGTTTGGGGCATCACAAAATCCTCAATGGCTGATGTCTTTCTTGGACCAGCCTTCACTCCCTGTTCGGATATGACATCTCCTGTGAAGGGTCAGTGTCTTTACACCAACCCCACATTTCTCTTTATTTGACATTCCATGATATGTCAAGCACTTGACTTAGTCACATATCATGTTTGTTCTTGGTGGACACCTATACAATGATGTCATCTATCATGGTCTCAACTCCAGGTATACATTCAAAGATCGTGTGGGTGGTTTTATGATTGACTTCTGGTGCAGACAAGATCCCATATGGTAGCTGAAGAAAGGAAGTATCTTCCCTGTAGAGGATTGAAAATGCATGGTCTCAAACTTGCCTCATCGAGTTTCATCTGCCAAAACCTCGATGATGCGCTGAGCTTGTTAAACCACTTAACACCTGCAAACGGGGACATGGTTTCTTCCTGTGTCAGCAATTTAAAATGGCTTTATTGAGATCTCTTGGGTCCAGATATATATGCAAAGTTCCATTTTCCTTTTGCACGATGACGGAGGCTCTTTACAGTGAAGGGCTTGTAATTGCCCATAGATAACAGATGCATCTGGGCTCTGGTTTTGATCTTAAATGGGATTTACTGTCTCATTCACAGGCATTGGAATGATTCCTTCCATTTTGCCCGCAGCAGAATGTCGTGAATCCATGAAGAATTCCTCCGTTTCTTTGTCCGTTGGGTGTACCTTTCTCTTGGTAGCCCCTGGTTTGCAGCTCTTTGCAAAATATTTCTTCTTCCCACATTTATTGCAGAACTTTCCATAGGCAGGACATATCTTTGGAATATGTCTACCTCCGCACCTGCTGCCTTTGCTGTTTGAGCCCACCTCTTTGCTTTGCTGTAGCTTTTGGAAATTGATGGTGCTCTGCTTCTCTGTTTTCACCACATGCACTGTTGTGTCTGTCCTGTGCAGCTCCTTAGCTTGTGCTTATGTGGTCTCTGCTGCCCTACACATATTCACAGCCTTTTCCATTGTCACCCAACAGTCTTTCTCTAAGCCCATTATCTCCCTCTAATGAGTGAGGTTTTCAAATCTCCAAATTACTCAGTGTATAAAGCTCGGCTAAGAAATGGTCGAAGCTCATACCTTGTTTCTGGTCATAGGAGCAAAACCTGAATATATCGAACGTGACATTTTGACTTGGAACAATATACGCCTCAAATCTTTTCATCGGAATGTCCAACATGAAAGCTGTCTCTTCAATTTGAAAACTGTTATCGATATCCAAGGCATCCTCACCCATCACATTGTAGAAAGATAGGCACTTTCTGTTTTTCATCAGTCTCTCCCACTCCACCAGCCTCTAGATAACTGTTGAATCACTGTGTGAAGCATTTCCAATAATTGGATGGATTGTTTGTAAACTGTACCGGTGTGGGAGGACTTAACTTATCCATGATGGGAACTATTGTCTTTTCTTATTTACTAATCCCTCTTCTGGCACCATGTTATTTTTGTTCGTTTTTTTATTTTTTTTTTATTTTTCACATTCTGAACCATACTGACCAAAATACATACAGACATTTTTCTCTTGAATATATACAGTGTCATTTTCTCCCCTTTTTCCCCCCTCCCTCACCCCCCTTCCCATTTATTTAAAGTTCAATCTATATTAAACCCGTTAAATAATGTCATCACTTAATAAAAATAAACAAGAAATTTTTATCTTTTACTTTTACCCACTGAGTCAGTTCATTTCGTTGTCTTCTCCTTCTGTCATTTTAGGGGGTGGAGGTCCGTGGTAGGATTTCTCTATTGTGTTCCATGTACGGTTCCCATATTTGTTCGAATATTGTGATGTTATTTCTTAAATTATATGTTATTTTTTCTAATGGAATACATTTATGCATTTCCATATACCATTGCTGTATTCTCAAGTTGTCTTCTAATTTCCAGGTTAACTTAATACATTTTTTTGCTACAGCTAAGGCTATCATAATAAATCTTTTTTATGCTCCATCCAAATCGAGTCCAAGTTCTTTACTTCTTATATTACTTAGAAGGAAGATCTCTGGATTTTTTGGTATGTTGCTTTTTGTGATTTTATTTAATACCTGATTTAGATCTTCCCAAAACTTTTCCACTTTCTCACATGTCCAAATTGCATGTACAGTTGTTCCCGTTTCCTTCTTTCAGCGAAAACATCTGTTGGGTCCCATTTATTTAACTTTTGGGGCGTGGTGTACAGCCTGTGTAACCAATTTTATTGTATCATGTGTAACCTCGTGTTTATTGTATTTCGCATAATTCTGGAGCATAGCTTTTCCCATGTCTCATTCTTTATCTTTATGTTTAGATCTTGTTCCCATTTTTGTTTAGGTTTACAGTTTGTTTCCTCGTTCTCCTTTTCTTGCAGTTTGATGTACATGTTTGTTATAAATCTTTTAATTATCATTGTGTCTGTAATCACAGAATCAAAATTGCTTCCTTCTGGTAACCTCAGCCTGCTTCCCAGTTTGTCCTTCAAGTAGGTTTTCAGTTGGTGGTATGCAAACATTGTACCGTGAGTTATATTATATTTGTCCTTCATTTGTTCAAAAGATAATAATTTATTTCCCAAAAAACAATTTTCTATTCTTTTGATCCCTTTTCTCTCCCATTCTCTGAAGGAAAGGTTATTTATTAGGAAAGGGATTAGTTGATTTTGTGTCAATATTAATTTTGGTAGTTGATAATTTATTTTATTCCTTTCTACATGAATCTTCTTCCATATGTTGAGCAGATGGTGCAATACTGGTGAATTCTTATGTTGCACCAGCTTTTCATCCCACTTATACAGTATATGCTCAGGTACCTTCTCCCCTATTTTATCTAGCTCTAATCTGGTCCAATCTGGTTTTTCCCTTGTTTGATAAAAATCTGATAGGTATCTTAATTATGCTGCTCTATAATAATTCTTAATGTTTGGTAGCTGTAAGCCTCCTTGTTTATATTTTTGTTCCTTGAAGAAGAACAACCTTGCATGGGTTTAATGCTTAAACAACTTTATTTTTCGAGCTGCTTGAACCAAGAGCGCACTTGTCTCCTGTCATTGACTGCTTTTCTTGTCGTGCAAACCACGCACACTACCCACTGGGAAATATAACACAGCTATCACAGGTAGCTAGAATGGTAAAGAGCACTTTTGGCACATTGGCCTTCATAAATCAAGAATTGGCATGTTATGATGTATTAGTGAGGCCTAATTTGGAGTATTGTGCACAGTTTTGATAATTTCACGACAGGAAAGGTATCAATAAGATTGAAAGAGTGCAGAGAAGATTTAATAGGTGTTGGCTGGACTTGAGGAACTGGGGTACACAGAAAGGTTAAACAGGTTATGACTTTATTCCCTGGACCATAGAAGAATGAGGAGAGTTTTGATGGGGGGGATACAAAACCATGAGGGGTATGGATAATAGATGATTCCATGAGAGTAAATGGAAGTAGGGTTTTCCCGGGTGAGGGTAGGTGAGGTACAAATCAGAGGACATGGGTTAAGGGTGAAAGAGGAAAAGTTGAAAGGGAACTTTTGGGGAACTTCATCCCAGAGAGAGTAATGGGAGTGTGGAACGAGCTGCCAGCTGAAGGGGTGAATGCGGGCTCAATTTTAACATTTAAGAAAAAAATGTACAGGTACATGGATGGGAGGTGAATGGAGGGATATGGACTGGGTTCAGGTCAATGGGACTAGACAGAACAATAATTTGGCTAGAAGGGCCAAAGGCCCCATTTTCTGTGCTGTAATCGTTCTATAGGTCTAAATTCCGCCTGCCCATTTCAATCGTCTAAACCCCACCTCCAGAAGCAAACTCTCCTCGTTCTTCAAGTGTTTCCCTTTTGTCATCTGCCCGTGTTCCAAACCCCATATCATAAAGATTTATTATAAGAACAGGAATCCTAAACTAATCACCAGAGGACATAAACTATAGACTTTCCTCCGAACAGAAAAATGGGTGATTCATCAGGACAGTAAAAAAAACCTGCAGATGCAAGAAATGTAAAATAAAAACAGCAAAAACTTTGAAATAGCATGTCTGCTGGTACAGAGATAAGCAGGATTAATATTTCAGGCCACTGCCATTTACTTACATCTATGATGTGGCATTGCAGCAAATTATTTTTTAAAGTTCAAATACATTTATAATTCTACGAGATGAATGACAATTCCAGGACTGATATATTACAATTTAACTTAAATTTGATTTAGAGACATAGCATGGTAACGGGCCTTGCTTGCCCATGAGCCCACAATGCTCAATTACACCCATGTGACCAATCAAACTACTAACCCCACATGCTTTTGGAGGGTGGGATGAAACTGAAGCTCTCGGAAAAGAACCCCCTGGACAAAGGGTGAACGTATAAACTGCTTACAGACAGCACCGGATTAGATCCTGGGCCTCTGGCGCTGGAATAGCGCTGTGCAAACCACTATGCTTTGCCCTTTAATGACAGAGATATCTGTCCATTATAAATCCACTCTGGTTTGGAGTCATTATCCATGTGATGGCTGAATCCATATAACCATATAACCATATAACCACTTACAGCACAGAACAGGCCAGTTCGGCCCTACTAGTCCATGCCGTAGCAAATCCCCACCCTCCTAGTCCCACTGACCAGCACCCGGTCCATACCCCTCCAGTCCCCTCCTATCCATGTAATGATCCAGTCTTTCCTTAAATGTAACCAATGATCCCGCCTCGACCACGTCTGCCGGAAGCTCATTCCACATCCCCACCACCCTCTGCGTAAAGAAATTTCCCCTCATGTTCCCCTTATAATTTTCACCCTTCAATCTTAAACCATGTCCTCTAGTTTGAATCTCCCCCTTTCTTAATTGAAAAAGCCTATCCACATTTATGCCAGATCAAAGTTTCTCACAGTTTCCCACCAACTGGTTTTACTGCTGAGTTGACCTCCCCTTTAGGTTTGAACAGAGGGTTAAGAGTTGAAGCTCTCAGGTTCTCTGGCATTCTAATTAAAATAAAAATGGCACGCTGTAATGGCAGCATTGGCACTGGTGAGGACCTGGGAGAGCGAGGAGCAGAGACACAACTCTGCCGTACATGGTCCTGCCACCTGGCTCTGATACCGACACCACCGTACAAGCTTTAAATGGCCTGTTAGAACAGCCAAAAGTGCTTTATTTTTAAATTCTGTAACAACAGATGTCTGTGCCTGAGGTAGCTATGCCTGTGTTAGGCAGCGTACAATAAGGGATTGCAGACTCCAAGGGAGGAGTGCACCTGCACAGGGCACCAGAAATGGGGAGAACACCCTCTGTTGTGAGGGGGAAGCATAGGAGATGACCCCACGGGACAGTCGCCATGGCGATGGACTAGTGAGGAGCACAGAGGCTCAAGGACCTACACAGGCTGAAGGTGATTAGCGACGCGGTTGAAGGACTCGCACAGGCTGCGGGCAGCTGGAGACTGGCTCGTGGGAACCAGGTGTCGTAACTAGGATTCTAGAGAGTGCTGAGGGCATGAAGGCCTCCCAAAGGGCCTCGGGTGCTGAAGGCTTCCTGATCATAGCAGAGATTTGGATCTGAAGCTTGGGTTGCCAATGTTTGGAATGGGAGTGTGCACGGCTGCAGAGTGTGAGGGACTGTTGGAGGAAAATCTGTGGACTTTCAGTGTATCTGAAGAGACTCTTCTTTGCTTCTCTCTCTACTATTGTTAGGGCGTCAGGCAGTGATCATGGGAACTCTTGGTTTGTCTTACCGCAGGCAACAGTGGAAGTATGACATGCATATTGTAGCAGCGCTGTGGCAGCACGACAACTCCCAGAAGGCATCGAACCAGCCATGTGACATCAGTGTATGATGAGATCAGCTCAGGTCGAGTGTGTTATTCAGGCTTTTAAAAGGTTGCACGGGTGATTGAAGTGCCAGTTGATGAAGTAGACAAAGACGATGCGGTCAAACAATAATCATGGCTTTTATTAGCAGAAACACATGGTACAATAATGAAAGACAATAGATGCATATACAGTTATATCCAAGGGGAGTGTCCTTAACAGTAGAGATAATATACAGCAATGTTAGTACAGCAAGGCTCCCCAGAGGGGAGACAGGCAGCTTGGCAGACATTCACCACAGTCTCCCCCTGGCAGAAGAAGGGTTAAAATCAAAAGGACAGCTGGTAGGAAAGACTGAAGCAAGCGATACATGGATACCATGTCTGGCCTTGAGATACTCTAACAGCCAAAATATGCCAGTATCTAGCAAGCAATCAAAATATAATGAGATGTTTTATGAACATGTCAGCCTATCAGGTTTTTTATGAATTCTGGTGCTTTGTCTCAAAACAAGTGGATCCTTTGCAACCTTGGGAACTGGTACAGGTCCTGGGTCTGTCGTGTGGGAAGGACTGACTTCTGGACCCGCTCCAGAATTGCCAGCCTGAGGCAGTGAAGCCTCAGCATGGCCATCTGAAAGTTGACTAGGGGTCATAGGCTGGTGGGGGGGGGTGAGTCCAACCTCTCAGGCTCACTCTGAGTAGGGGTGCGAGGAAGGGGCGAACCAGACGAGGCCAGATCTCTGAGGGGTACAGTGTCAGTACTCCCGTCTGGGAATCTAACATGAGCGTAGTTGGGGTTAGTATGCAGTAGCTGAACTGGTTGGACTAAGGGGTCTGTTTTACGCGCCCGAGCGTGGCTCTTCAGCAGCACGGTTCCAGGCTCAGATAAACAGGCTGGCCAGTCCATCACAGTTCCTGGTTTCCTAGGAAAGGCAAACATATGTTCATGAGGTGTTTGATTTGTTGCAGTACACAATAAAGTCCGAATAGAATGTAGTTCCTCAGGCAGCACCTCCTGCCACCGGGTAACAGGGTAACCATGCATTTTTAAAGCAAGATTAACAGTCTTCCAGACTGTAGCATTAGCCCTTTCAACCTGCCCATTGGCCTGCGGGTTGTAGCTCGTTATACGGCTGGTGCGATCCCTTTTCATAGCAGGGCTCGCCGCAGTTCAGTGCTCATGAATGCTGAGCCTTTATCAGTATTAATGTAATTGGAAAAACAAAAAAATGCTGTAAATTCTGTCAAGTGACTTAATGACAGACGCTGACGAGACGTCAGGGCAGGATATCGCAAAACAAACCTGGAATATTCGTCAATTACAGTAAATAAATATATATTTTTGTGGTTGGAAGGTAATGGCCCTTTAAAATCTAAGCTAATCCTCTCAAAAGTTCGGGTTGCCTTGATGAGAGTGGCCTCTGGAGCTTTGAAGTATTGTGGTTTGCATTCTGCGCAAACAGGACAGCTTTTAGTCAGTTTCCTGACTTCCAGAGAGTAAGGAAGGTTGTTAGCCCTTATGTAGTGGAAGAATCTCTTGACTCCTGGGTGGCACAGTCTGCTATGGATCTCTTTTAGCCCCTCCAGCTGAGCACCAGAAGCAGATCGTGACAATGCGTCAGAGAGATCATTTAACCTGCCCGGTCTGGACTGGATCTCATAATTATAAGTTGAGAGTTCTATTCGCCAGTGTGCCATCTAATCGTTCTTGATTTTACTTTTGTGTTTAGTACTGAACGTAGGCTACAGATTTCTGATCAGTGACAAGAGTAAATTTTCTGCCGGCTAGAAAGTGTCTCCAGTAGTGAACAGCATCAATAATAGCCTGGGCTTCTTTTTCAATGGCAGGATGTTTAAGTTCAGGTCCGCGTAACGTGCGGGAGAAGAATGCCACAGGTCTGCCCTTTTGATTAAGGGTTCCTGCCAAGGCACAATCTGAGACATCAGTTTCCACTTGGAATGGGATATCCTCGTCGATGGACGAGAGTGCAGCTTTGGCAATATCAGCTTTAATTCTCTCGAAAGCCTTCAAGGCCATTGGAGAGAGAGGAAAAGTGACCCATACACCTTTTAAGGGCTTTTTCTGAGTTTGGGGGTGGTAACTTCTTAAGGGGGGCCATTCTTCCTGGGTCGGGGTGGATTTTGCCCTTGCGGATAATGTAACCCAGAATGAGCAGCTCTGTCGTGTTGAACACACATTTGTCCTCGTTAAATGTAAGGTTGAGTTCTTTAGGTGTTGCTAAAAATTTCTTTAAGTTGTTGTCGTGTTCAGCCTGTGTTTTCCCACAGATAGTGACATTATCCAGATAGGGAAACGTACCCTGTAACTCATATGTCCTAACAATCTTATCCATTTCCCTCTGAAACACGGACACACCATTAGTGACCCCAAAAGGTACCCTTTTAAACTGGTATAACACGCCATCAGCCTCAAAGGCTGATATAGGGTCATTCCTTTTTTTTAATGAGGATTTGGTGATAAGCTGCTTTGAGGTCGATAGTGGAGTACACTTTGTATTGCGCTATCTGATTAAATTTCATTGATGCTTGGCAGGGGGTAGGCATCCAGCTTAGTGTAACGGTTGATTGTCTGGCTGTAATCAATAGCCAGTAATTTCTTAGTGTGATTTTTCACAACTACCATGTGGGTTCGCCACAGACTCTTACTGGGTTCAATTACTCCCTCTTTAAGCAATCTCTGGGTCTCAGCTTTGATAAACTCACGATCCTCTTTGCTGTAAGAACGGCTCTTATTGGCAATCGGCTGACACTCGGGGGGATAAATCACTGAAAAGGGAGGGAGCTTCGATCTTTAATGTGGATAGACCGCAGTAACTCGAGGGGATGGTAAGTGTGGGTAGTGGCCCACTGAAATTTAACACTAGACTGTTTGTCTGAGATTGAATATCTAACCCCAGTACCACAGGGGCGCAGAGCTCCGGCATAATAAAGAGCCACACATCAGCCAGGCAATGTCCCTGGAAATTTAAAGTAACTTTACACTTGTCCCGTACAGTTTTTGTAAGTTCTGTGATAATACAGATTCTCTCACCAATGTGTATATGTACAGATTGTAGTGTAGGATGACTGTGATTGGCTGAGAGAGTAGCCACACCTACTGGCAGGTCTTAAAGGATTGCTCCTAGCCAGACCAGGTCATTCTGGACTGGTCGACCTACATGTGATATGCACCAGTCTTTTAGTTAATAAAAGCCTTGGTTTGGATCAACAAGTCTTTAGTTCTTTCGACACACATTACAAGTTCACTACAAGCCATCGATATCTTTCGGTTCGCTGGATATCTCCGCAAATTTAAGGCTCTGGCAACTCTCTCGTGGATCTAGCTGTCAGTACTCCCCGAGCCTATTAGACAATCAAGAGTCTCACCATTCACCTCCCTCTTCATAGTCGACCGTTCCAGTCCATAACATCCCCCAATCTTTGGAGTCAATTGAGCTATCACAGGGGATCTCGCCTCGCCGTCACTTGAAGTCGACTCAGCCTGCTTGTCTGAAGATTCCCCCTTTTCACAGTTGTCTTCCATTCCTGCAGCTCCAGGACGCATTTGCTTAGTGCTACTCTTCTTCTTCTTATCAGTGGGAGTACTTTTCGCTTTACACGGTTTAGCAAAATGGCCGAGTTTCCCACAATAGCTGCAGGTAGCAAATTGAGCCGGGCACTTCTGTCTGGGGTGCCAGCTCTTATCACAGAAGTAACATTTTTCAGGAGTTCACCATTTTCTTTTCTTCGGGGTTCCAGCACTCCTGGATATTTCCTTTTCGGTTTCTAGTATTTCACCGGACTGCATGGCACTTCTCAGTGTTTTGGCTAGAGTGACTGCCTGGTCATAGGTTAAGGGCTCCGTCTCCAGCAGCCTCTGTCGGATGTAACTGGAGTCAATCCCGTTGACTAAAGCATCCAGCTTCAAGGCATTGCAATGTTGTTGCACATTGACTGCCCGGTCGTAGGTTAAGGGCTCCGTCTCCAGCAGCCTCTGTCGGATGTAACTGGAGTCAATCCCGTTGACTAAAGCATCCAGCTTCAAGGCATTGCAATGTTGTTGCACATTGACTGCCCGGTCATAGGTTAAGGGCTCCGTCTCCAGCAGCCTCTGTCGGATGTAACTGGAGTCAATCCCGTTGACTAAAGCATCCAGCTTCAAGGCATTGCAATGTTGTTGCACATTGACTGCCCGGTCGTAGGTTAAGGACTCCGTCTCCAGCAGCCTCTGTCGGATGTAACTGGAGTCAATTCCGTTGACTAAAGCATCCAGCTTCAAGGCATTGCAATGTTGTTGCACATTGACTGCCCGGTCGTAGGTTAAGGGCTCCGTCTCCAGCAGCCTCTGTCGGATGTAACTGGAGTCAATTCCGTTGACTAAAGCATCCAGCTTCAAGGCATTGCAATGTTGTTGCACATTGACTGCCCGGTCGTAGGTTAAGGGCTCCGTCTCCAGCAGCCTCTGTCGGATGTAACTGGAGTCAATCCCGTTGACTAAAGCATCCAGCTTCAAGGCATTGCAATGTTGTTGCACATTGACTGCCCGGTCATAGGTTAAGGACTCCGTCTCCAGCAGCCTCTGTTGGATGTAACTGGAGTCAATCCCGTTGACTAAAGCATCCAGCTTCAAGGCATTGCAAAGTTGTTGCACATTGACTGCCCGGTCATAGGTTAAGGACTCCGTCTCCAGCAGCCTCTGTCGGATGTAACTGGAGTCAATCCCGTTGACTAAAGCATCCAGCTTCAAGGCCTTGCGGTGTTGTTGCACATTGACTGCCCTGACGACACATTCGTTTGCCAGTGAGTCGAGGGCCAGTGCATAGGCAGCATCACTTTCCCCGGGTTTCTGGTGTCTAGTCAGCAACTGGTGTCGAGCAAGCACCACATCCCGTGGCGCTGCATAGTAAGCGGTCAGACCTTCCCAGGCTATAGACAGAGTGGTAGCTCCTTGCGTTACGGCGAAAGGAACTTCACCGAGCAGAGAGTTCAGGTGGCCCCACTGTATCGCCTCATCGACCACGTTGTTTCGAGCCATGTAGTAATCGAAACAAGCAATCCAGTGGCTGAAAATTTCTCTGGCCCTTGGGGCAGACTGGTCGATTATCACCCACTCTGGCTTGAGGGCTGCATCCATTTTTGCTAATAAAATTGAAGTGCCAGTTGGTGAAGTAGACAAAGACGATGTAGTCAAACAATAATCAGGGCTTTTATTAGCAGAAACTCATGGTACAATAATGAAAGACTATAGATGCATATATGGTTATACCCAAGGGGAGTGTCCTTAACAGTAGAGATAATGCACAGCCAATGTTAGTACAGCAAGGCTCGCCAGAGGGGAGACAGGCAGCTTGGCAGACATTCACCATAGTGATGAAGTGTAAATCCATTTGATTCACTCTTGAAATGCCTTGTGTGGTTATTTCATTGTGTCCAGTGGGCCACAATATTATATTTTTAATGCATTATTACGTGACAAAGAATTAACCTTTGAACTTTTGATCATTTTCACAAGAGTCCCACTTCACAAGGGCCTCAACTAGCATAAGGTCCTTAGTTAGTAATGCCAACTCTTTCCATGGGTGCTGCCTGACCTGCTGAACATCTAGAACATTCTGCTTTCTTTCAGGTTCCCCACAACTGCAGCACTCTATATTTCTTTTCTCTCTACCTTATCTCCTTCTCCAGACCCGACAAACGGCACAGAGGAAGGAACTGCTGCTTGTCAGTTCCATTGCCCCAGATACAACGCTGACCTCTACTGCAGGTATCGTCCCACAACTAGTTGGAGATCAGTAGGAACAGTGGGGAGTCAATGGCAACGTGACGAGCATGTTTGTGAGATTTATGTAAAATGGTGTGTGATGGTTGATGCAGAATCAGTCTGTTTTCCTGCGAGTGACTTGTCAGCTGCTTATAGTTTCATGTCAGCTATGATTAACGAATCACCACCACCCTCTTTGTTGGCACTTACTCCCTGAGTACTATAGGTGTGACCTGCATTTCACAGACCTTTGTTCTGGAGCAGAACAAACAGCATTTTTGAGTGGGGGAGAAAGGAATTGTTGACATTTCAGTGTTTTTTTTTCTTGTTTCAGGATCAAGTTCAAATTCATTTTCACAGCTCAATGATAAAATGTGTTTTACAAGTAGCCCAGTTGGATATCTCATCCAGAGTACAGCAAGTAAGACACAATGCAAGAATGCAGAGTTACAGAGTCCTTTGACACAGACAAAGGCTCCATCATTTTCCTCATATGAGGTTCATTCAGGAAGTTGATGATGGCATGAAAGAAACTGTCCATTTATCAAGTAGTGGGTGACCTGATGGGAGGAGGGGTGGGGTGGGGGTTGGGAGGGAGGTAATGATGAGAGTGTGATCAGGGTGGGATGAAACTTTGTTTATCTGGCCATTTTTTTTGAAGCAAGGGGAAAGATTCCAGACTCTCTGTTCAAGAATTTCTCCATTCCCCTTGTTCTCCTCGTCCTCCCTTTTCCTTTCCTCAAACACTCTTTACTCAGATTCAATGGAAGGTCACCCTCCCAAAACATCACCCCTTCTTTATTACAAGCCCAGAGGACCCCAAAACCCAACAGCAATAGATATTCATCAAGACAAATGGTTACTTAGGCAAAAGTTGCTTTTCATTATCCTTAAAGGTGAAAATAGAATCAAACTTTAATTTATCTCTATTGACTTATTTAACCTAACCTGACCCCCTTCTAATTCTAAGCGCACGTGTGTGTAATGTGTGTGTAATTTCAGAAAAGTTCTTTGGTTCACAGTCCAATCTCACTTCTCACTCCTACAAGTTCACTGGTTGCAGGCAATTCTTAGACTGTGCACAGAATTTAACAATTATAAAGTTCACCAGGCTTTGGTGCTTAAAAGGTAAATGATTACCACTCAGGAAGGTTCTTGTTGATTTTCAAAGAGGAACTTGTTGTTCCTTTTTAATCAGCCGCTTCAGTATTTTGCTGACAAAACTTTCCCTTTCGGGGTTCTCCAGATGATAACCTCTTTCTTTCATGTCACTATCAAGTTCCTTTTTGTTTCTCTTATTCCAAGAGAAACATTAGACAGCCAGTCCTCTCTTCTCACATGAATCACAAGGGTTTTAACCAGGCCGTCTTTGAAAATGGTGCTTTCCGAAAGCTTGCCAGCTTGTCCTGATCCAGTCCCACCTGCTGTCTGTAACACAGTACAAGTGATCTCTGATCTCTCTCTCTCTGTCTGCCTCTCTCTCTCTCTCTCTGACTCTGAGACAAAGCCTGTTTGACTCTCTCTGCTTGCAAAACCACATGACTCTCTCAGAACAGCAAGTTCTCCCAGACAGCAGCAGCTCCATCATTCTCTTTCATCTGTTGCCTTTTGTAAACACCAATCCATTAATAAAGTCTTTTGAGCACTCTTCTAAAGCTCTTGCAAAAGCTCTGGATCTGATACATCTACCATGGGGCAGAGCTCCAGTATTTTAAATGAAATCTGTTTTAAAGTGTTTGCATGTGATAACATCTCACAAACCTTTCCCAATTTATCTCCCAAAAACATATCTATATATATCTATACTCTGTCACACCTTCACTCATCACAGATGCTGCCTGACCTGTTGAGTAATCCCAAATGCCAGTAAATCTGACATTAGAATTTCCTGTTCTAATGTCAGATTTCTACGACTGCTGTTATGTATTTCCGGAACCTTGTGTGTCCCCAGGACAATATTGAGGTCTCGTCACAATGTTGGAGTTGCACTAATGGATCTCAGAAAATATTTGCTGGGAAGAATAATAGGGTGTGAGCTACATAGAACAGAACAACACAGCACAAGCCCTTTAACCCATTCTAACTACTCAACAATTTAAATCTTCCCTACCTCACCACCATAACCCTATATTTTTCTTTCATCCATGTACTTCTCTAAATGTCTTTTATTTGTCTCTATAGCCACTTTCAGGTGGCCAGAATACCCCAATGTAAAGCCGTCTAAAATACCCAAATGCGGCTGTTGGGAGGCCACCTGAAAGCGGAGAACCCTGACTGTTAGGTCTGCTTTGTTCGAGAATGAGTGAGTCAGACACCAGACTGAGTCGAAATCAAGGTTCTTTATTACCGGATTGTAACACTTGCAACTAACAGTGTTAGTTGGAGAAAGCGCATTCTAACGATATCAGCAAGTGGTGTTTTTTTATACCTCAGGACACATACTTAGTAAATTATCGTACCATTACACTGTCCAATGAATAAGCTGTTGCTACCCTTCACTGTTAGTCTGCTGCTCATCAGCTTGTTAGTGCCAAGCTTATCTTGAGTGTACAAGGTCACATCTGCATTCTGTTACTCCTTAGTACTGGGTGACTCCTTCTCCGGTCCCATCTCATGATGTTTTTACCTTACACTGACCTGAGGAATACTTACCCAACCCTCCTTGTGTAGGTGTATCTTCTGCTTCCGAGCGCTCCCCCTAGCCACTTGAAAGCAAGCAGGACTGCGGCCACAGTTGACAGGAGCCGGCGTTTGCTCTGCGGCGCCTCTCCCTGCTGCGGACCTTTCAGGTGCCAGAACAGCGCCACCACCTGAATGTCGCCTCACACACGCCCGCAGCCACATTCTCCCAGCTATTCCACCTGAAAGCGACTTACGCTACCTGCTTCCACCACCACCCTGGCAATGCATTCCAGGCATCCACTACTCTCTGGGGAAAAAACTAACATCTCCCCTAAACTTTTGCTGCACACCTTAAAGAGATGTCCCCTGGTATCTGATACTGTCAGCCTGGGAAAAAGTTCCTGACCCGATCTATGCTTCTCATAATCTATTAAGTCACCTTTCATTCTACTTCACTCCAAAGAGAAAAGCTCTAGCTCTGTTAACCTTCTCTCCACAGCAAGGAAGGATTAGATTGGTATGGAGTAGTTTCACGTAGGTTAGCACAACATTGTGTGCTCAAGGGCCTGTACTGTGCTGTAACGACCTATGTTCTAAGCTGCAATAGACAGACACCAACAGATGAGAGGGCAGAGGCAACAGAACTTAATACATTCAGCATTCCCTTGCTATTATAACCAGCTTTAATTTCAAGATTTATACATTTGAATCATATTTCTATCTAAAAATAATTGGCTTTTCAATTTGTTGATGTTATCTGCTTCAATGATTGGTAATTTATTTCAAAATGTTATTATTTTTGCCTTGCAAACAATCTATGAACCATTCACCACATCAGTGATTTGCTCAGGTTGACAGGTAAACTTTGATCAGTGATCATCCTCAGCCAAGTTTCATTCACTTCTTTACACTTCATTCACCTGCTTGCCCCAGAATTTGGGGATGTCAGAGTGGCACAATGGGTGGAACTGCAGACTCACTACACTGGAGGTCTTGGTATGAACCTGACCCCTGGTGGGTTCTCTGTGCAGCCTGGGAATGTGTGGGTTTCCTCTGGGTGCTCAGTTTTGAATTTAAATTTAGACATACAGCACGGTAACAGGCCTTATCGGCCCGCGAGCCCGTGGTGCCCAGTTACACCAAATTGACCGGCAACCTGCGGTATGTTTTGAAGGAAACCAAAGCCTTTGGAGGAAACCCACACAGACACAGAGAGAACATACCAACTCCTTACACTGGTACAGTAACAGCTACTCTAACCATGCTGCCCACATCCTAAGACTAGGTGGGTTGGCAGATAAATTGGTCACTGTAAATTGCCCCTCATATGCAGATGAGTGGAGAGAGTGGATGGGAATGTGAGAGAAGGAGAGTCAGTGGGTGGTTGACAGTTGGTAGATGTTCGATGGGCCAAAGGGCCCATTTTTGTGTTGTATCACTCGGCAATGGTCAGAAAGCAAAAATAAAACTGCAGATGCTGGAAATCTGAAATGAAATCAATGGACAATAGAAAAACACTTAGCAGGTCAGGCAAGATCTGTGTGGGGGCAGGAAGGGGATTGGAGAGAGTTAATATTTCAGCTAATGAACGATGAGTTCATCAGAGTGTGGTGAGGGAGCTGCTCTGCTCTCGCTGCAGAAGGTAGCGAATGCAGCTCAGAACATAACCCAATCCACTCTCCCCTCCAGGGAATCCATCTCTTGCCCAGGAAAGGCAGCCAGCGCACTAAACAACCCTCCTTCCATGGCCGAGAGGGCCTCAGAGTGGGAAAGTGCACAACGACAGGCTTAAAGACAGTTTTTCCCTTTGGCCATCAGGCTCCTGAATGAACTCCACGACAGTGCTCTCACGCTGCCCTGCTTTGTACTAACTGACCTTATTTTTGTTGTGACAGTCTACACTGCCATTGTGCTCTTGTTCTACTTTATGTGTCTCTATGAATGCTGCCATTAACCTGTTAGATTGCTCACTAGAAAGGAGGGTGCTCCAGTGAGGAGTCTTAACAGGTTAACAGCATCATGTAACAAATAGGCTGCTTCTTTCGACAGTCACTGTCTGATCTGAACATTTTTAGCCATCTCTGCTTTTATTAAAAGAACCAAGGCTTTTTATTGTTACACTGGAGAAATTAGAGCAAAACCTATCACAGAATCAGAAGAGAAGAATCAAATATTGTCATTTCATCACATCAGAGAATATCGGCAGGACTGAACAGCTCATTGTCATTTTATTTCCAATGACTTTCAGATTCGTGAACCTCCCCTTACTACCCTCTTTGTAATCTACTCCATAGAACAGCAGGTCCTTCTAGCCTGCCTAGTCCTACTGACCATTACCCATTCCATATCCCTCCATACCTTTCCCATCCATGTACTTATCAAAATGTTTTCTTAAATGTTTCTTCATGAATACTTTCTTTTTTGGGTTTCAAAGACTCACACAAATCCAAAGCAACAATGCAATATTTCTCAACATTCAGAGTCCATTTTACACCCCCCCCTTCTCCCCCCTTCCCTCCCATACCCTAAACTAACAAGGAAAAGTTGACGTAAATTTAGCCAACAGAAAAATCTATAGTCACCGACCCTTAAAGGAACCAAATATAAACCCAGAGTAACATAAAGTAAGTTGAAAACGATACAAAACAATAGCATGTCATCTGCGCCCCGACCCACTGCATTTATCTCAATCGTTTATATTTTTTCCACCAGCGTTGTCTCCGCTCCATCCTCAACATTCATTGGAGCGACTTCATCTCCAACATCGAAGTACTCGAGATGGCAGAGGCCGACAGCATCGAATCCATGCTGCTGAAGATCCAACTGCGCTGGGTAGATCGCGTCTCCAGAATGGAGGACCATTGCCTTCCCAAGATCGTGTTATATGGCAAGCTCTTCACTGGCCCCCGAGACAGAGATGCACCAAAGAAGAGGTACAAGGTCTGCCTAAAGAAATCTCTTGATGCCTGGCACATTGACCACCGCCAGTGGGCTGATATCGCCTCAAACTGTGCATCTTTGGGCCTCACAGTTCGGCGGGCAGCAACCTCCTTTGAAGAAGACCGCAGAGCCCACCTCACTGACAAAAGACAAAGGAGGAAAAACCCAACACCTAACCCCAACCAACCAATTTTCCCCTTCAACCACTGCAACCGTGTCTGCCTGTCCCGCATCGGACTTGTCAGCCACAAACGAGCCTGCAGCTGACGTGGACATTACCCCTCCGTTAATCTTCGTCCGCGAAGCCAAGCCAAAGAAAATATTTTTTATTAAACGTTAAAATTGAGCTCTCATTCACCCTCCCCCCCCCCCCCCCCCACTCTCTGTGAAGAAGTTGGCCCTCATGTTCCCTCTAATCATCTCCCCCTTCTCCCTTAACCCATGTCCTCTGGTTTGTATCTCACCTAACAAAAAGATCTCTCTGCACTCCTGAAACCACTTTTTTTTTTGTTTGCACTAACTGTAACTGAGAATCAGAACACAGAATTCATTGCTATGAGCATGTCACAAAATTAATTCTTCTGCGGCAGCATTTACAGGTGTAAATATTGCTATAAATTACATTTTGAAATGGAAATAAATAAATAAGTGCAAAGAAAGAGAAAGTGTGGTCGTGTCCATGGTTCACTGTCCCTTCAGAAATCTAAGGGCAGAGGGAAAGAAGCCATTTTTGTACCAGTGGGTGTTTGTCTTCAGGCTCCTGTGCCTCCTTCCTGATGGTAACAGTGTGAAGAGGGCATGGCTGGGGTGTGAGGGTCCTTGAGAATCGAGGCTGATAGACACAGCTTCTTGTAGGTGTCTTCTGTGGAGTGAAGATTGGTACCCATGATGGCTCTGGCTCAGTTCACATCTCTCTGTGGTTTTTTTCCTGTCCTGTGCAAATGCAGCTCTCCACCAGATATAGATGCAGCCAGTCAGAATGCTCTCCATGGAAAACCTATAGAATATTTATGATCTATTTATCTTTTATTTTTATTGCCTCTCTTGTGTTTAATTTTTTACTGTTATAGTTGTTTCATTTTTTAAATAATGTGCACCTATTTGGCTGCCGCAAGTACAAGTTTTAGTGATGTCTACCTTGTGTAATGGCTGGTAATGGAAGCATTAATGAAATGAAGTACGTCCACACAACACGAGGGTGAACCAGTAACTGACTTTATTTGAATCTCTCACACTGCTTTTAGGGGACAACCCACTTCCTGCCTGGGGCACATTGGTCTAAAGGGAGTGATGTCAGCCCGTTGCGGTGTCACTGCCTGCCCAGCGACGTGCAACCAGGAATTGGCGACATCTCCCAGGCAGTGTGTGTTGCCAAACGCAGGCTTCTCCTGAGAAGGGAAGGTGGCCCCCGCCTCATCTTGTACTCACTGACTGGCCCAGTGATTTGGCATGCGGTCGCTCGGCCCGCTACAATTGTACCTTTTAAATTTAAATGTGGTCATACACCATAGTAACAGGCCCTTCTGGCCCATGAGCCCAAATTAACATACAGTCCATGTACATTTTTTTGGAGGGTGGGAGAAAACTGGAGGAGGCAGAGGAAACCCACGCAGAAGCAGGAAGAGCGTACAAACTCCTTACAGACAGTGACGGGTTTGAACCTGGGTCACTGGCGCGATGCCACCTCATACATATGTATGTGATAGCAATCTCATTCTCATTATTTGGTGAAAAAGAGAATGAAATCTGCTATTATTATTGTTTCAATCCATATGAGATAATGCAATATGGCGGAGTATTCTCTATACACTGAAATTAACTGACAGAATTAGATGGCAGTTAAGAATGGGAAGATAACGCTGGACTCGTCAGCAATGATATAACTTGTCAATGCATTAAACTTATTTGGTAACTCCCTTATCTTTTAGTCTAAAACTGTGGGCTCTGGGCTAGCTCTCACAGATGATGAGTTTTTAAGGACAAGGGTGGGAGGTAGTTTGCAAATTAAAGATATTCAGAGCTGAGTGTGATTCAGTGACGAGCAGATGGTGACGATGATCAGTCTTCTGTGAATCACACCAAAATAAACTGCTCATTCATCTGATTTCCTCCCCGCGCCCCCCCCCCCCCCCCCACCTCCACCTTGTTTTGGGGATGGTGCAGTGTTCCAAAAATTGTTACTGACAACATTTCAAAAACGTTCCCAGCATTTTGGGACAGCGCAGAAAATGTGATGTGGAACAATTTAATGCAGAGAAGCCTAGTTTGTGAAAGAAAATTAAGCAAATAGAAATCAAAAGACTCCTTCCCTCTCACAGCCAATGCAATGAACATAGTCCAAGATTCCAGCTGTTTTGGAATAAATTGATCATTGCTTTTGCTCAAATAATAGCAGAATTCAATCATCACAAGTGAAGCAGTTTGAACCATTTCAAAGCATTGCAATAGAATATAACTTCCTTTATTTGTGTAGCATGATAGAAGTCTGTTCTGATTCATGAAACCTGTGCTTCCCTGTTAACTGACCAACTCCCAATGCACATATGCACCAAAATTCTTACTTGCTGTAGCCAAACAAATACATATTGTTTAATAAAACCAACTACAATGGTAAAGGTGGGAGGCAAACTCATGGTGGTCACAGGGAGAATGGTACAAACTCTCTATTGACAGCACCGGATTCGAACTCACACTGTAATAGAGCTGCACTAACCACCAGGCAAACCAGAATATTTATTTACCTGCAGCCTAGATTTCGAAGTCCGCTTCATCTGCCAATAATTCAAAACAGTGTTTCACCTGTTCATTATTGTCCCGAAAGGAATGAAAAGCATAGACATTGTGCTATGGCCTTTCTCAAAATCAGTTAAAGCTGCAGCTGTGAAGTTCCTCAAATAGGAAATGTGAAGTGACAAGAGGTAGCCTTTTTAAGGCTGCTGTTGAGAGCTTGATTCACTCGTGCCACCCTTGCCCTTAAGTCATTGGTTCAGATACATTGACCTGCTATTTACACTGCCATTCCCAGTCCATTTCTGGTGAGACATTAAATCACGGCCTTGTTTGCTGTCTCAGACAACCATAGAACACTACACCACGGAAACAGACCCTTCAGCTCTTCAAGTCTGCGCCAAAATATTATTTTGCTCATTCCCACTGATTTGCACCCAGTCCATAATCCCTCCATACCTCTCCCATCAAAATTTTTCTTAAATGTTAAAATTGAGTCTGCGTTCATACGTTCACCTGGCCGTTCGCTCCACATGCCCACTATTCTTTGTGTGAAGTTACCTCTAATGCTCCACTGAAACTTTACCCCTTTCACCCTTAACTCATATCCTCTGGTTTGTGTCTCACCAAACTTCAGTGAAGAAAGCCGAGTTGTGCTTTCTCTCTTTATACCCCTCATAATTTTAGAACCATTATTTCATATGTAGATGAAATAACCTACTGTTGGACTCTTAAGTACAATGTACATATGGCCAACTTTCTTAATTGCTGCAGCCATACAGGAGAAGTATATCATTGTGAATACTGTTGGGGGGTTGGGGAGGTGGGGAAGCCCTACAAGGGACAATCCACAAAGGTCAAGTCTTTGACACAGTCTGGTTTTGTGACAATAAAGGGAAGAGAGGAGAAAAGGTGAGCTGTAATGTTAAGGATTCTATAGTTAGGGGAACAGATAAGAGGTTCTGTGGAAAAGATTGAGAATCCTGGATGTTATGGTGCCTCCCTGGTGCCAGGGTCTGGGATATCTCAGATCACATTCACAGCATTCTGTGTGCATCCACTCCAGTGGATGTCTTCACTCCTGGTCCTTTCTCTTTCTTTGTAGTCGGGGTGGGGAGGAGGGAAGGTATTAGTTGGGAGGTTGGGGAGGCTAGGTTGTTTTATATATATATATATATATATATATATATAATTGATTGATCACATTATATATGTACCTAGATGTTGTAATTATTGTTTAGTTTGTGATGATTTATCTTAAATAAAATATTTTTAAAAATAATCTGGGTGATGGGGTGGATTAGTACATATGTGGGATACTAAAATAGGTGGAATTGTGGATAATGAAGAAGGATTTTAAAGATTGCAGAGGATTTGGACTGCTTAGAAGAGTTGGCTGAAAGATGGCAGATGGAGTTTAATGTGTGAAGTGCTTCATTTTGGAAGGAATAGCCAAAACAGGACATCATCAAGTAATAAATGGGAGGGCATTGAGGAATGCAGTGGAGCAGAAAGATTTAGGAATAATGGTGAATAGTTCCCTAAAGGTAGAATCATGTGGATCGGGTGGTGAAGAAGGCTTTTGGTTCACTGGCCTTAATAAATCAAAGCAGAGAAAACAGGAGTTGGGAAGTGATGTTGAGACTGTTCAAGGCATTGGTGAGGCCAAATTTGGAATACTGTGTGCAATTCTGGTCACTGAATTATAGGAAGGATATCAAGAAGGTCGCAAGAGTGCAGAGAAGATTGTTGAGGGGGGATTTGATAGAAGTATTTAAGATTATGAGGGGGATAGATAGAGTTGATGTGGATAGGCTTTTTCCATTGAAGGTAGGAGAGATTGAAACAAGAAGTCATGAGTTAAGAGTTAAGGGGAAAAAGTTTAGAAGTAACATGAGGGGGAACTTCTTCACTCAGAGAGTGGTGGCTGCGTGGAATGAGCTTTCGGGAGAAGTAGTGACAGCAGGGTCCATTTTGTCATTTAAGGAAAAATTGGATAGGTATATGGATGGGAGGGGAATGGAGGGTTATGGGCAGGGTGCAAGTAGATGAGACTAGAGGAGAGTATTTGGTTCTGTGCGGATGAGAAGGAACAAGGTGGCCTGTTTCATTGCTATAATTGTTATATGGAATATGGTTATAACTCATGGCGTTGTATTATAGACCTCCCAATAGTCAGTGAGAATTGGAGGAGCAAATCTCTAGATAGACAGTAAACAGCTGCAGAAAACATTAAGTTGTGATAGTAGGAGATTTTAATTTTCCACTGGGACTCCCAGACTGAAAGGGTCTGGATGGCTTGGATTTTGTCAAATGTGTTCAGGAAAATGTTCTAAATCAACATATAGAGATACCAAATAGATAAGAGTGCAATACTGGATCTCCTATTCAGGAACAAGACTGGACAGGTGTAGGAGAACATTTGGGGTCCAGTAGTCATAATGCCATTAGTTTCATATTAATTATGGATAAGGATTGGTCTGGTGCTCAGGCTCAGATCCTAAAGCCAATTTAGAGTAAATGACCAATGATCTAGAAAGTATAGATTGGGATAAGTTCCCACGAAAATTGGTAACATTGAACAACCAAAGGAACAGCTCACACTAACAATCAAAGACTCTCGTATTCATGAAACAATATCTATTTATTTATTTGCATATGTATAGTTTGTCATGTTGTGTGTCTGCATGTTTTGAACCAGAAAATGGTGTTTCATCACATCGTACTTGTGCACCAGAGAATAAATTTGACTTGACTTTTTTTCTCGGAAAGATGTGTTCAGCAAGTGGAAGACCTTTGAAGGCAAAATTTTGATGGTACAGAGTTTGGATGTTACTGTCATGAAGTTAACAGCCGTAGGGAACCTTGGTTTTTGAGAGATATTGAGGATCTTGTTGAGATGAAGGGAGAGAGGTGTTTTACAGCTATAGGCAACACGGTGGAAATAAGGTACTTGTGGAGTACATAAAATACAAGAAAAAAACTTAAGAATGAAACTAAAGGTGCATTCATCAGGATGCTCTTTATCCAATAAAGTTTGACATTTATCTCCTCCAAACTGATCAGCAAACTCCAAGACCTGGGACTCAACCCCCCCTATTATGTGATTGGATCATGGATTTTCTCACCTCCAGGGCCCAATCAGTGAGGATTGGTAAGAACATCTCCTCCACAATCTCCATCAGATGCATTCTTAGCCCCCTGCTCAACTCACTTCACAGCTATGACGTTGTGGTTCGGTATGACAATAACACCATCTACAAATTTGCCGATGATACCACTGTAGTGGGTTGCACAAAGAAAGGTGATGAGATTCAAAACTTGGCTGAATGGTGCACCGACAACGACCTTGCACTCAATGTCACCAAAACAAAGGAGCTGATTGTTGACTTCAGGAAGGGAAAACCAGAGGTGTACGATCCAGTGATCTTTGGGGGATCAGAGGTGGAGAAGGTGAGCAAATTTAAGTTCTAGGGAGTCACTATCTTGGACGATCTTTCCTGGACCCAATACACTAATAGCATCATGAAGAAAACATGTCAGTGCCTCTACTTCCTCAGGAGTTTGTGGAGGTTGGATACAATACTAGACACCCTGGTAAATTTCTGCAGAAGGGTGGTAGAAAGTGTGTTGACCATCTGCATCACTATCTGGTATTGGGACACCAATATCTGTGAGGCTAAAGCCCTCCAAAAGGGAGTGGACACAGCTCAAGTCATCACAGGCAAAACCCTCCCCTCTATTGAGTAGATCTACAGGGAATTTCTGCCATCAGAGAGCAGCTATCATCGGGGATCCACACCACCCAGCACATGCTCCATTCTCATTGCTGCGATCAGAAAAGAGGTATAGGTGCCACAAGACTCACACCACCAAGTTCTGGGAAACCTGCTACCCTTCCACCATCAGACCCTTCAATAATAAACTCAATCAGGAACTCTTTTAAGGACTTTTACTTGTGCACTGGACTCAAGCCTGAAGTCAGGAGGGCTAAAAAAAAAGGACACGAGGTTGATTTGTAGACAATCTAAAGGTTTCTACAGGTATTTAAAAGCAAAAAGATAGTAAGGGACAAAATTGGTCGCCTTGAATGTCAGAGTGGTTGGTGTGCTTGGAGCCAGAAGAGATGAGACAGATCTTAAATTGTTTTTCTTACATCAATATTTACTTGGGGAATATAAAGAGGAGTCGCTTGGTGTCTTAAGGCAAATAAGGGTGGATAAATCACCAGGGCCTGACCAGATACTCCCTCAGATCCTGAGGGGGCTAGTACAGAATTTGAAAAAGCTCTGGCAGAAATATTTAAAATGTCCTTAGCCACTGGTAATGGTCAGGTCACTCGTCTGAGTGCTGCAGATACCACGTAGTACTACCTGTCGCTCTGTCAGGTGGTCGGCGACTCAACCGGCTCCCTCACCAGGCCTGCCTGATGCTGACACCCTACAGGGTGAAAAACAAGACCAATCAAAGGGTGGATGATCCCTCTCATAGGGTCAACGGGTATGGAGAAAACATGTGCCATGAAGCACAGGAAGGGCATCCCTTGCATTGAAGCTTGGTTTGGTAATTCATTGCAGTGGAACTTCCCCCAGCCATCTTGGAACTTACCGTGCCACCTGACCTCAATCTAATCACGCACACACTGTTCCTTTCTGAAGAGGGGGTATCCTCATACCAAAACCTACAAACTGACTGAGAGGAACCATCATCATCCTATGGGATGGATAGCCAGAGAAGAAGAAGAGGCACTTGTAAGTTGTCAGAGGATTGGAGGGTAGCTAATAGGGCCATAGAACATTACAGCACAGAAGCAGGCCCCTTTGGCCCTTCTAGTCTGTGCCAAATCATTTTTCTGCCTAGTCCTACTGACCTGCACCCAGTCCATAGCCCTCAGTACCTCTCCCATCAATGTACCTATCCAAACTCTTCTTCAATGTTAAAATTGAACACGAAAGCACCACTCAGCTGGCAGCTCATTCCATAGTCCTCACGAATTTCCTGTGTTTAAAAAAAGGTTCTAAAAGTAACCTAGGAAATTATAGGCTGGTGAGCCCGACATCAGTAGTAGGTAAATTACATTCACAGTGATAAGTGTCAGAAATAAAACTTCTCACACATGAGTCTCTTTAAAACTGATGACACGACAAGCTTTATTTACAAGTCTGCAGAGTTGGACTCAACTGGCTTCTCACCAGTTAAGCCCCGATACATACAGTGCATTGATTTTTATACCCTTATTATTTGCCCTTCCCCTTCTTATTAATACTGTTTTAATTGGTTAGTATTACAAAAACATTCTAAGTATAACTGCATTATTAATTATCACGTTCGTTACGTACGCTGTGAACTCTACATTCACTGAATTCTGTTTCTCACACTTCTTATCAATCCTTTGTCTCCTGCATGTCTCTCACTATGACCATGAAAAGATAGGTTTAAAAAAACATATTCAGCAGATCCTTCTGTCCTTGACTGCTAGTAAACTCTCTGTCCGTTCTGGCTTCCCTGTTTATGATTAATCATCACATTTTAACTTAAGTCTTTTTAACCTAAATTCTCTATATCACAATAAGCTGGGTAAACTTTTGGCAAATCAGCTAAAAGGTTGAGCTGCTAAAAATCTTATTTTGGAGATTCACAAAGAGGATGGTAGTTTTGCCACTGAGCATGCAGAAATTAATTGATACATTTAGACAATATTATTCCAATCTTTATAAACCTTACTTTCCTATCGATTGAACTCCCATGACAAATTTGCTGGGCAGTTTGACAATACCCACTTTTTCTTTTAGCTAAACAATCGCAGTTAGAAAAACCTATTTCACAGGAAGAGTTAACAATGGTTATTAAATTGTTACATTCTGACAAAGCACCAGGCCCTGTTGGTTTTCTTGTTGAGTTCTAGAAAACTTTTCCCACTTGTTGGTACCCTATTTATGTTCACTATTGTGTGACTCTTTTAAATCTGGGAATTTACCAATGCCACAATCTCTCTTATCCCAAAAAAGAATAAAGATTTGTCAGTTTGCGCATCCTACAAGTCAATTTCTCTCTTAAATGTCGATGTTAAATTTTTATCTAAAATCCTTTTATCATTTCTGAGGGCCAGATAGGTTTTATTAAGAACTGTTATTTACATTTTAATATTCACTATTTATTGAATATTATTTATTCCCTCCCCCTCCCCCCGTTTCTTCCTCAGAATGTGTTATCTCCTTAGATACTGAAAAGGCCTTTAACAGACTTGAATGGGAATAATTATTTGCAATATTAAAAAAGTTGAATTTTGGCCTCACATTTATTTTGTGGATTAAGTTTTTATATTTATCCCCTGTTGCTTCTTTTCTTACCAATTCTTTGCAATCTAAACCTTTTAAACTTTATTGTGGGATCAGATATGGTTGTCCTCTCAATCCCTTGTTGTGTAATTCTTCTTTATGATCTTTGACTATTGCCTTTAGAGAATCTCAGGATATTTTTGGAATTTCTAGGGGAGATTCAATCCATAAAGTTTCTCTGTACGCTGATGACCTTTTTCTTTAAGTATCTGATACTAACTCTTCAGTTCCTTCTACATTAACACTACTCAGTCAATTTGGTCAAGTTTCAGGGTACAAATTAAATTTGGGAAAAAGTGATTTTTTTAAAAACTCTTCAAACCCTTTGCACGCTGTTTGTCCTTTTAAGATTGCTAAAAGTCGATTTACATTCCTTGAGGTAACAATTACTAAGAATCACAAACATTTGTTATATGAACATTTTTTTTCCTCTGTTAAATCAAGTGAAAAAATTTAGAATGAGTCAATTAGAACGATAGGGTTCCATCAAGCAGATGCAACATGGATTCAGAAAGGGCAGGTCTTGTTTGATGCTGCAAGGAGAAACTAAATCAAATTCAGAAGAATGAGAGGAGATCTTATAGAAACGTAAAATTATGAAAGAAATAGAGAAGATAGTAATTGTTTTCACTGGTAGGTGAGACCAGAACTAGGGAACACAGCCTTAAGATTCAAGGGAATAGATTTAAGAGAGAGATGAGGAAAATCTGTTTTTCCCAGAGAGTAGTGAATCTGTGGAATTCTCTACACAGGGGAGCAGTTGAGGCTACTACATTAAACATATTTAAGGTTCAATTAGATAGATTTTTTACATAAAAAAGGAATTAAGGAATATGGGAAAAAGGCAGGTAGGTGGAGTAGAGTCAATGATCAGATCAGCCATGATCTTATTGAGTGGCGGAACGGGCTTGATGCCAACTCCTGCTCCTATTTCTGATGATCTTAAGAAAACTTTATTTCATTGTTCTCCTCTTTCAATGTCCCTAATTGGATGAATTAATGTTATTAAGATGAATATTTTACCCAATTTTTATATATTTTTCAAACTATTCCAATTCTTGTTCCTAAATCTTTTTTTGACTCACTTGATTCTATTATATCATCATATATTTGGGGAAAATTAAATGTCCTCGTTAAAATAAAGTTTATCTCCAAAATCTCAAAAAAGAATCAAGGTTTGGCTCTACCCAATCTTAGATTGTATTATTGGGCTGTTAATATTTGTTACATTATATTTTGGTTATATAACAATAAAATGGGTGGCACAGCCCAGGTTGAATTCAACTTAGAAAATTTCTATTGTTTCTTTTCTTGGAGCATTTTTTTCCTTTTCCTAATGGTTCAAAGATTGATAATCTAGTGGTCAAACACACAATTAGGATTTGGTACCAATTTAAAAAACATTTTGGACTCCATATGTTCCTTCTTTTTAGTCCTGTTCTATCAAATTACTGTTTTCAAACTTAATTGATGGATTCTGTCTTTCAGGAATGGTCCAGATGAGGTATTAAATGTTTTTATGATTTATTTATTAATAATAAGCTTGTTACATTTGGACAGCTCTCTACCAAATGTAATTTACCAAATTCTCTTTTTTTTCCTGGTATTTGTAGATAAGGGAGTTTCTCCATTCTCAACAGTCAAACCTTTCTCAGGCTCCTGTTATGAATTTTATGGAGACAATTTACAATCTACAACCACCTCAGAAAAGTTCATAGCTTTTCTATATGATGCTTTGTTGAAATCAAGGCAAACCTCATTCAATTTCTGAAGATTATTCAAACTCTATTTTTAAATTGGTTAATATATCATCTTTATGTGCCCATCACTCATTATTACAATTTAAAGTTGTGCAGAGAGCTTATATGTTGAAAGTTAAATTAGCTTGTATTTATCCTAATGCAGGAATGAGCACAGTTCACTAATTCATATGTTCTGGTCTTATCCGACCCTTGTCAGATATGGGGAAGATGCCTTCGGTAACTTATCAATAATTATTAATGTAAACCTAACACCAGATGCTTTAATAACCTTGTTTGGAATGGGTGAACAGAAGGCAGTGACATTTTCTTCATCTTAATGTGATAACCTTTGCCTCTCTCTTATTGCAAGATGAGTAATTTTGATCAGATGGAAAGATGCCGTCCCACCCACTCATCATCAATGATTATATGATTTGATGTCATTGAAGAAAATTTTTTTTTTTGAAGACTTTATTTAAAATTTTATAACATGAATACAATCAAGAATTACATTTAAATTAAAAAAAATTAAAATAGTATGATTACAATCTTCTTTTCTTTGGCTTGGCTTCGCGGATGAAGATTTAAGGAGGGGTAATGTCCACGTCAGCTGCAGGCTCGTTTGTGGCTGACAAGTCCGTTGCGGGACAGGCAGACACGGTTGCAGGGGAAAATTGGTTGGTTGGGGTTGGGTGTTGGGTTTTTCCTCCTTTGCCTTTTGTCAGTGAGGTTACAATATTACATCAGAAAACTACACAAACCCCCCCCCCCCCCGTTAATTGTAACACAATATTAATAGTCTAACTTAAAATTAGATGTTCAACCAATGTTTTAATTTTAATTTTTCAAATCTTTGGGGCTGTTTTTTGAATTATTTTCATAAGCTTTAATGGGAATGATAATCAAGTAATCTGTGGTTCTCGTGCATTTGTGTTTCTTTTTCTTTTTGACTTTATATTACACATGCTTTGATTTGGAATGGTTTGTGCTAGCAGGCCCTAATTAGAGTGACCCATAGTCACCAGGAGTGGGTGTTATCACTGGAGCCATCAACTGAATAGCTCACAAGACTGTCTTGTGGCTTGAAGTCAAGCTTGTGTAAATTTCTATAAATAGCTCACATTTTTTGGATCTGAGATAAAGAGAGTTCGGGTGTGGTTTGGTGAAACTCTGTGTCTGGCGTTAATTCTCTGAGTAAACTCAAGCTGGGAGTTGGATTCCTCAGCTATACATGCAGCCCAAACATTTTGCGCACGAATACAACGAATTTTGGTGATGAAGGCTGAAGCAAAATGTCAGTAACAATGGAACAGCTCAAGGTTGTCCTCAAACAACAACAGCAAGAGAGCTTTGAATTGATACACGCAAAGCTAATGGCAGACACATTAATGAATTGAGTTTAATTATGACTCAGAGTCATGCACTTTTGAAATTTGAAACAAAAAGTATGAATGCTTGCTTTCAATAAACTTTTCCAAGTTCAGTGAAGCATGGACTGCTGTTGAGGAAGTTAGGCACTCGAGAACATGAACGCTACATAAACTTTATTCTGCCGAAACTTCCACGGGAGATCAGTTTCAGGGAAACACTTGAGGTAATGGCAGAAATATTCGGTGAACAAACATCACTGTTCAAATTCGGTATCAGTGTTTAAAAATGACTAAGATAGATACCAAAGATTTTGTGATATACACAAGTATATATGGAAGACCATTTTAAAGTGTCTAGTCTTTGTAGCGGGAATACAGTCGCACCAAGATGCATACCTCAGAACGCGGTTGCTGCCAAAGATCGAGCAGGAGGCCGACATGATCCTACAAAAATTAACCGCCAAATGCCAACGCTTAATTCATTTGAAACATGACAGCAAAATGGTGGAAGTTGCACACCCATCTTCACGCAGTTGTGACCAGACAGTCAAGTCAGCAGACCCCATCCGGACCAAATAAAAATGTGACCTGCTCAGCCAAAATGCCTATTGCTTGTTGGAACTGCAATGAGTGGCACTACGCTTGTGACTGCCTGTACAGTTGGCAGCACTGCAGTAAATGCAAGCATCAGGGACATAAAGCAGAATGCTGTAGAACTGGTAGATGGAAAACACTTCATAAGTTTGCTTCACACACAAAAGTGAAACCAATCAAAGCAACTTTCAAGATGGCAAATGCCAAATTCAGGAAATATGTGAAAATGCACATTAACAGAATTCCAGTGAGGCTTCAAACTGATACAGGGTCTGACATTACCCTAATATCAAAGAAACTGATTGATCAGTCAGGGGTGACTCCAACCAAACGCACGACACGGAACGCTTCTGGGGGGATCCTGGAGTTGGTAGGCAAAGTTGACTGCTCTTTCAACTTAAGCAATGCAGAAGGAAATGAATCATGTTATCTGCTAAAATGTCCTAACCTCAATTTCATGGGTCTCAACTGGATTGAAAGGTTGAACCTACTGGACCGTCCACTTAATGATATTTGTCAGAAGTTGGAAGTGGCACATACCCCAACAGCGGCAAAGGAAGCACAAGAATTGCTGGTACAGTTAAAGCAACATCATGCAATGGTATAGGTCTCGGACAGTGCACTAAAATAACGGCTAAATTCTGTCTTCTGTCAAATGTGCACCCGACTTCAATTTATTCTGCAAACAATATGGCATCACTCATATGTGCTCGCCTCCATTTCATCCAGTCGAATGGTCAGGCAGAGCGGTTTGTGGATACATTCAAATAGGCTCTACAAGGGGGTTAAATTGCAGGATCACTCCAAACCCACAAACTCCTGGTGGCACTTCACCTACTGAAAACACCTTTGGTAGGAAAATTAGAGCACCACTTGACATTATTTTCCCACAGAACCCGGACGAAGAGAACTGGATATGGAAAGACCGTTCAACTGCCGGCATGGATCAAAGCAAAGAACGGTTCGGGATGGAAAACGTGTGCTGGTGTGGGACGACAGGGTTCATTCAGATGAGTGGCAGCTGAGGAAGATCGAGGAGGTTCTCTATCATGGGCAGGTTGGATCAGACGGATGGACTAGACATGTGACCAGCTGAATGTAACCTCGCTGAGGAACCTGAGCAACTCAGCTTGGATGCTCTGTTGGAGACTTTTGAACAGCAGAAACCAGTGATCAACCAAGCACAACCATCACAAGGAAACGAGACTTTACCCACTACACCACGGGAACCGGTCCGAACTTCACAAAGAGTTCGCAAACAAGTAAGGGCCTTCCAAGTGGAGCCAAGTCTCCATTCATATGAGTAAAACAACTCAAAAGTAGGAAGTGCTAGGACGTCCTAATTAGAGTGACCCACAGTCGCCAGGAGTGGGTGTTACCACCAGAGCCTTCAATCAACTGAATGGCTCACGAGAATGTCTTGTGCCTTGAAGTCAAGCTTGTGCAAATAGCTCACTCTATTTTTTCGGATAAGAAATAAAGAGATTTCGGGTGTGATTGGTGAAATTCTGTGTCTGCCGTTAATTCTCTGAGTAAACTCAAAGTGGGAGTTAGACTCCTCTCCAGTCCAAACATTTTGGACACAGTTACAACAGTTTGGGGTTTGGATTATAAAATTATTTGTTATTTTTTTTGTGGTTTTTTTTTCTACTTCAGTTTTCTACTTTATTCTTGAATTAACAGTGTGGCATAATGTAATTTTTTTTCTGTTAGTGAGTTTGTTCAATTTGTTAGAGTTTTATCATTCTTACGCATCATTTTCTTTTTTTGTATGTATTTTTATATAAAAATCTAATAAAAATACTGAAAAAGAAAGTAGGTGTCCTAAGGGGTAGAATATGCAAGTTTTTGAATAACCAGGGACTGAGTCAGGATAGCCAACGTGGCTTTGTGTGTGGCAACTCATGCTTAACCAATCTTATAGTTCTTTGAGGACCTTACCAGACAAGTTGCTGAGTGATGAAGGAAGGGCTGTGGAGATTGTCTACATCAATTTTCATAAGGCCTTTGTCAAGTTCCCACATGGGAGGTTAGTCAGGAAGGTTCAGAGATTTCTTTCTTTTTTTTTTAAGGAGATAAAACTGGATGGGTGAAAATAGATTTGGATAAAGTAGGGGAGAGAATAGCAGAGGACTTTATATATAAATGGGATGTGAAATTAATCATTGGTGAGAGGGAAACCCCTTTGGTAAAAAATTTAATAAATATTTGTGTGAGATTTTGGAACAGGGTGCGGGGGGTGGGGGGGGGTTATCTCCCGAAACCCCTCTGGCTCATAACAGGTTTCTACCATGTACAATGAGTGATAAAATTTTTGAAATCTGCTCCCTTAAAGGGATCATTATATTAAGGATTGTTATGAGCAGGGGCAACTGATGTCATTTGAACAATTAAAAAATAAATATGGAATTCCTAATAACACAATTTTGTGCTATTTTCAATTCTTCTTTCTTTGGCTTGGCTTCGCGGACGAAGATTTATGGAGGGGGTAAAAAGTCCACGTCAGCTGCAGGCTCGTTCGTGGCTGACAAGTCCAATGCGGGACAGGCAGACACGGTTGCAGCGGCTGCAGGGGAAAATTGGTGGGTTGGGTTTTTCCTCCTTTGCCTTTTGTCAGTGAGGTGGGCTCTGCGGTCTTCTTCAAAGGAGGTTGCTGCCCGCCAAACTGTGAGGCGCCAAGATGCACGGTTTGAGGCGAGATCAGCCCACTGGCGGTGGTCAATGGGGCAGGCACCAAGAGATTTCTTTAGGCAGTCCTTGTACCTTTTCTTTGGTGCACCTCTGTCACGGTGGCCAGTGGAGAGCTCGCCATATAACACGATCTTGGGAAGGCGATGGTCCTCCATTCTGGAGACATGACCCACCCAGCACAGCTGGATCTTCAGCAGCGTGGACTCGATGCTGTCGACCTCTGCCATCTCGAGTACTTCGATGTTAGGGATGAAAGCGCTCCAATGGATGTTGAGGATGGAGCGGAGACAACGCTGGTGGAAGCTCAATTACTTGAGCCCAACAATGTTTTTTCAAATCAAATTGTAGTTATTTAGAGATCCTGATTCGAAAGGGTAAAACAAAGCAATTTACATCAGCAGTGTATCTTACTTCAAATGGGAATCCCCAAATAGGGGGCTCACAAGTCCAGGCAGAGATGGGAATCATTTGTAAGAATTGATGAACAAATCTGGTTTGAACTATTTCGGGATAGTATGAGTAATCCGATCAACGTAAGATTATATTAGTACAATATAATTTTTTTGTATCAATTATTACACACACCACAGAAATTAATCAAACCTTTCAGATTGACTTTTTAGATGTAGTGAGGAGATAGGAACTTTTTTTTTTACATTCAACATGAACATTTTATAAAGTAAGACCTTTTTGGGTGGATATAGGAAACTTTTTAGAGCAAATTATAGGAATTCAATTTCCTTAAAAGCCAGAATTATTTTTTACTAGGGAATAATACATGGATAATTGAACTGTCCAAACATCAAACAGAATTTGTTAAAATTGCACTGGCAGTGGCCAGAAAATGTAGAGCTGTTGCATGGAAGACTGATTCACATCAAGGTATGGCATGTTGGAACATAGAAATATGCAGTTGTATTCCCCTGGAGAAGCTTACTTATAATACAAGAAATAACTATGACATGATTTTACAAATTTTCTATTCATATTTACAAAATTCAGGCATAAATCTTCAGATGAGTTATTGGAACCCTTGAGACCAGCATTGATCTTCTCCAAAGAAAATTAAATAGAATATGAATTTGTGATCCATGGAGTGTCGGCACTTTTCTGCGATCAAATCTCTATTCATTTTCTTTTCTTTTTCTTTTTTACTATCTTCTAATTTCATTTTCATTGTGTTATTATTATGTAGTTTTATCAAAAACATAACATAACATAACAATTACAGCACGGAAACAGGCCATTAGGCCCTTCTAGTCCGCACCGAACCAAACACCCCTTTCTAGTCCCACCTCCCTGCACAATGCCCATAACCCTCCATCTTCTTCTCATCCATATACCTGTCCAACCTTTTCTTAAATAATACAATTGACTCCGCCGCCACTATTTCTCCCGGAAGATCATTCCACACAGCTACCACTCTCTGAGTAAAGAAGTTCCCCCTCATGTTACCTCTAAACCTCTGCCCCTTAATTCTTAACTCATGTCCTCTTGTTTTAAACTTTCCTCCTCTTAACGGAAATAGTCTATCCACATCCATTCTGTCTATCCCTTTCATAATCTTAAATACTTCTATCAAATCCCCTCTCAACCTTCTACGCTCCAAAGAATAAAGACCTAATCTGTCCAATCTCTCCCCATACTCCAGATGCTTAAACCCAGGCAACATTCTGGTAAACCTTCTCTGCACTCTCTCCACTCTGTTTATATCCCTCCTATAATTAGGCGACCAGAACTGCACACAGAACTCCAAATTAGGCCGCACCAACGTCTTATACAATCTCAACATCACCTCCCAACTCCTATATTCCATGCAATGATTGATAAAGGCCAGCATACTAAAAGCCTTCTTCACCACCCTATTCACGTGAGTTTCTTGCTTTCCTATACTTTTGTTCATTTTTCTCTTCTTCTTTGGGGTTTGGGGGGTAGGCCTGGGGGTTGGCAGAATTGGGTTAATGCGAACATAAAGTAAATACAAATGTACTTTTGTACTGGTATTTTTAACTTGTAATGGACTCCATATTTGGTAAAAAAATGTAAATAAAATATTTTAAAAAGAGAGATTTAAAGCTGTAGGTCCTGTTCCCAGGTTCTTTAAATTTTATCTAAAGGAGCTTCTCTTATTCCCAGCAACATGTCATAAATGTTAGATATTGAACTATTATAATAAGGTTGTAAATTAAAACACGATCCCTAATAGGCCATAGAACAATATTTTTACATAAAAATGGAATTAAGGGATATGGGGAAAGGGCAGGTGGGTGGAGTTGAGACTGTAGCCGACCGCTACAAAGAAACACACACACACAGAGTGTGGCAGGTTAAGCTCATTCCTTTATTAGGGCTGGAAAGGCTGCTTTTATACTGTTCATGTTCCCACCATTTTTGCTGATTGACGGAGTCAGCCATATGAATATCAATAGCGGGTGGGAACATCCATGCATATGAATGCCCTTCTTCCTCAGCCTGTTTCTGCCGAATTAGCTGGACAGCTTGACCAACCCCAATTTAGGGCTGTTGGTCTTATGCTGCCCCAGCTTTTACCCCCACTGATTCATTGTCCTGGGAGTCGCTTTAGCGATCTGTCCGTGTCTGCTGCCACGTGATGTGCCAGCCTGATCTCCGCCACAAATTAATGATCAGATTAGCCATGATCACAGTGAATCGTGGAGCAGGCCTGATGGGCCAGATGGCCGACTCCTGCTCCTATTTCTTATGTTCTTAGTATAGCATTGGAACAGGCCATTTCGCCCACATGTCTATGCTGAACATGATGTCCAAATCTTCAACCTGCACTTGGTAGCTATCCATCCAGCCCCCTCATATTCATGTTACTGATGAATCTGCTTCCATCACTACCCCTGACAGCCTGCTCCAGGCACCTACCAGTCTCTGTGTAAAATATTTACCTCGCACATCTCTTATTCATCTTAAACGTATGTTCTTTAGTGCTTAGTGTAGTGTAGATAAAAGCTCACACTTGACTGGAGCAAGAACAAGTGCTTTTATTAGCTTACAACATGGGTAGGGTTCACGACAGGCATTGGAGGGGATCTGGGTTTAGACGGGAAAGCAGGGTTATATAAAAGCCCCCAGGAAAGGAGCCGGGAAGTGGGACCAGTCATCAGTCATTCACTTTTAGTGAATCCCAGTTCACTACACATACCCCCTTTTACACTTGCAAGGAATTTACTGCCAATTGACCTTTTAAGTGCCTAGTGTGAAAGCAAAATCAGTTCAATGTCGGTGTCTGATGATGTCATCTCACACCGGGGATTGATGGCCTCGACCCTGAGTACAATCCCTGGTGTCTGCAGATGCCGGCGTTGTAATCAGGCAAGTGTGAAACGGGTAATTGCATTGTAGGATTGAAATGACCCAAGTTTTTGCATGTGTGCAGAAACATGAAGGAAGAAAAGATTAAAATAAAGGCATAAACTTTGCCATGGGAAAGTGAGGGGGGGGAGAGAGAGAGAGAGAGAGAGAGAGAGAGAGAGAGAGAGAGGGAGAGAGGGAGGGAGAGAAGTAATAAATAGCAATAACGGACAATTTTTAAACAGTGTGGGAGAATTGATAGTGCAAATAGCGCACAATTTATAAAGACTGTGGGAAACAGCAATGCGGACCTGTCTTCCCAGAATACTGTGCGGCAGAGAAACCCCTCTATGAATGCTCCATGCATGCAGCTGGGCATACAGCCCTTTGACTGCAGCATGGAATTCTGGGAGGTCAGGTCCACCATCACTTTTTCCCACAGTCTTTATAAATTGAGTGCTACTGCGCTACCAACTTTACCACCCTGTTTAAAAAATTGCCCGCTGTTGTTATTATTTGCTTGCACTTTCCCACAATTCCCTTATAAAGGTTTATATAGGTCGGCACAACAAGATCAGGGGCTAAAGGGCTCATACTGTGCTCAACATAAAGCTCAATTATGTTATAATTAGGCATGATTAATTTTGTTCAAATATAAGATCATAATATATTGATCAGGATTTAGGGCAGGTCCACCATCGCTCGATGCACCATGACATGACCGGTAGAAGGTTGAATAGTCCTAACCCCAGGGATGGCTCTTTGCAAGTGTGAAAGAGTTCAGTGTCCCAGTTAGGAGTGGTCAAGCGTAAAAAAGCCAAACCCCCATTCCTATCCCAGGACACTGAACAGTCAGTTTAGTGGAAGCAAGTGTGAAAGGGGGCTTATGGCTCTTTAACCCTGGAGAAACCATTCTGTCAGTACCTTTCATGGTTTTAAATACCTCTCTCAGGTGTAGTGACAAAAACAAATCTTAAATGATTCACCCATGCTGCATAACTCTTACTTTTCTTTGGCTTGGCTTCGCAGATGAAGATTTATGGAGGGGGTAAATGTCCACATCAGCTGTAGGCTCGTTGGTGGCTGACAAGTCCGATGCGGGACAGGCAGACACGGTTGCAGCGGTTGCAGGGGAAAATTGGTTGGTTGGGGTTGGGTGTTGGGTTTTTCCTCCTTTGCCTTTTGTCAGTGAGGTGGGCTCTGCGGTCTTCTTCAAAGGAGGTTGCTAATTAAACAATAAAACTTCTCTTTTTCTAATGACATTTCTGGCAAGAATAAATCCAGAGACCTTGAAGCTCACCAATAGCCAGGAAACGAGAGACACATCCTCTCTAATGTTGTGCCTGAGGACTCTAGAGTCAGTCTTTATCACATTGAATATATAGCTGGCTTCATTTAACTCCTAGCACTGGCTTGTTGAAACCCCATGGAGTTGTCCTTTCATGATGGTAATTACAGTAGAAAGGGGAAGATTCTGTCACAATTTGAAAATCATCCTTGTGGGAATTCTCATTTGCACTTCAAGGGACAATATTTTTATTTCATTCCTTGGCCCATGAAGTCACATGGACATGGCTGCTTACATCCAATTAAACACAGCACTTTTTCTTCTGAATGATTGGAGAGAAGAACATCAAAAAGTTGGCCCATTCTGCCCATCAAGCTTGTTCAATCCCCTCTTTTTATGATAGTTTTATCGGATGCTTCTCCGGCAGCTGACACACCAGCATCTCTGTGGCGGCAAAGAATCAGAATCGGAATCAGAATTTATTGTCATGAACAAGTCACAAAATTTGTTGTTCTGTGACAGCATCACAATGCAAACTTTGATATAAACTACCTTACAAAATAAATAAAAATAGAAAAGTCAAATTAAGGCAGTTTATTGCTCATTCAATGTGATGTTTCTTTTATTGTAATAAAGAAACTTGTTTTTTTAAAAAAAAAACTATGCTTTATTAGCTAAGGAACTCACTCAGGGCCGTCTGGAGACATCCATCTTGAATTCAATGCAAGTTGTCTGGGTCCCTCTAATGGTCAGGAAGATCATTACAACCCCTTTCCTTGAGATGTTTAATCAAACAACAAGACAGACTATACAGTATTCATTTCAATTTAAAGTTCAACACAAACATCAGCTGCACAAACATTTTAAGTGTGCAGTTCCATTTCTTTTAGAGATTCAGTCTGTCAGGTGTTTTACTAACACATGTGGATCTTCTTAATATAGGTATTTGTGTTGTCTCTGCTGGTCCACCTCTGTCTGGCACTGTTGGTTTTTCCTCTGTCGCTGTGCAGGTTGGATCTTCTGCATTTGTCTGTTTCTGCAGTATTTCTTGTGTTTTCAGCAGGCTCTTTTGATTCCTCCTTAGTATTTGACCCTCCTCTGTTCTGTCAGTGTAGGATCTTGGATTTACTTCCTCCAGACAAAGGCCTTTTTGTCCCAAGTGTTGAATTTCTGTGTGTCACTGAGTCATGTTGTGCCAGTGGCCCTAAGCCTCTTGTTGACTTGTCATAGTTTACTTTTTGTCTCCATTGCAGACACTTGTCGTTCTATTTGACATCTTCAACATCCTTGCTCTTGTTTGGGTCTGCAGAGTAGGGAGGTGTGGTGTATAGTCGACATCCTAACAGAAGATCAGCGAGTGACATGCCATGTTCAAGTGGCGAAGCTCTATAACTCCATAGAGCTAAATACGGATCTGTGCCACTGTCTATTGCTTTCTTGAACAACTGCTTAACAATGTGAACTCCTTTCTCTGTTTTACTTTTGACTGTTGATGCGGTGGACTTGAAGACGTATGTCAAAAATCATACTCTTCTGCAAAGTTCTGGAATTCTCTATAACTGTAGCATGGTCCATTGCCAATGTAGACAATTTGATTGATTTCATATATTTGATCACTCAAGCAACAGACATGTTAGGAAGCAACACAATCTCCAGATAGTTCGATAGATAATAAATAACCAGCAAGTAATTCTATCCATTCATGTGGAACAGATCAGTCCCAACTTTCTGCCATAGTTCTGCTGGTTCATCAGCTATGATCATGGATTCCTTTGTCTGCTTTGAGTGATGTTTCACACAGGTCTCACAGCTTGAAAGCATTCTGTCTACATCAGCATTCATCCCTGGCCAATAAACAGCAGTTCTGGCCCTCCTCTAGCATTTTTCCATTCTAAGATGCTCCTCATGCACCCTTTTTAGCATCTCTTGTTTCAGTGTTTGAGGAATGACAATTCTGCTCTGAGTAGAAGCCCAATGACAACACTCAGTTCCGCTCTGATGTTACTGTACGGCTGACGTTCACCGCTACCCCATCCATCATTCAAATTCTTGATGACCTTCTGTAGAACTGTGTTCTTTCCTGTTTCAGTTGTGATCTGCTTGGATTTCATGTCAGATACGGGATGCGATTAAGTGATCAGGTTCACGAGGAGATTCACATCTGTCTCTGTGGAACTCTAATTTTGTGCTTCACTCTGCATTGTTGCTATGGATAACACATCAGTTAACACAATAGGTTTCCCTGGTGTAAACACCAATACAATGTCATAACTTATTTTCATCATCAATCTTTGGATTTGTGGTGATTTTTCACTGAGATTTTTCTTAATTATGACTATTAATGGGTTGTGGTCTGCCTCTACCATGAATGGTGGATGACCATAAACATAACTATGCAATTTCTCGTGTCCCTAGACCAAACCTAGACACTCTTTCTCGATCTGTGCATATCCACATTCAGAAATTGTCATCTCTCACAGCCTGAACTAGTCCAGTACCTATTCCATTTTTTGAAGTGTCTGTAGATATTTTTGTCTTTCTGGGTGCATCAAAGATCATCAAAATCATTGATTCTGTAGTTAGAATGGTCTTCAATTGTCCCCAATATTCCTTGTGGTTGTTTGTCTACTTGAATTCACATTTGTTCTGCAAAAACTTCCAGAGGTACATTGTTTTGGAAGACAGATTTGGTATGAATTTACCAATGAGATTGATCATTCCCAGCACTCTAAATATGCCTTTAATGGGTCTGGCATCTCTAGAATTGCTTTCACCTTGCTCTTGTCTGGCTCCACACCTGCCTCTGACAGTTTATCTCCCAGAAAGGTGATTTCCTTCACACCAAACTGACATTTTTCTTTGTTTAATTTTAATCCATACTTCTGGATGTGTTGTAACACTTTGGTGAGTCTCTCATTGTGTTGTTTGTGTGTGGATCCCATAGGATCATGTCATCCATGTACACACATACCCCATTTCTGCCTTCTATGTTGTGCTCCATTGTCCTGTGGAACACTTCCCGAGCTGAGGAAATTCCAAAATGCATCCTCAGACATAAATATCAACCAACCGTTGAATGAAATATACAATATTTTGTGTTATCTTTGTGCAGTTTTATTTGCCAGAAGCCCTGAGAATGTATCCAATTTGGTGAATAACTTTGCACTGGCCTTTTTACTTGTAATTTCATCCCTGGTTGAAATCTAGTAATGTTCCCTCTTTAATTGGCATTCAAGTTATGCCAATTAAAGAGGAAACATGCATAGGTCACCATTCTCTTTTTTTTTGACACATACCATTGAATTCACCCATTCTGTGGGCTCCTCCACTTTCTTTATGACCCTTAGTGACATAATTCAGTCGAATTCCTGCTTGAGCTTTTCTTTTAGTGGTGCTGGAACCCTCCTAGGGCATGCAGAACTGGGTGGGCATCATCCTTTAACTGAATCTTATAAGAACTGCAAATCCTTTGAGGATGTCAACCTGATAGTTAATTTAGCTAAAAGTGAATTTGGCCATGCCACTGTGACTTATCTTGTTTACGGAGTTGGTTCAAGGCAATTTTGAGCCTGTTCAGGTAAAGGTTCAGACAATTTCTGAGTTTCCCATTCCCATGAGTAAGAAAGCTATTCAAAGGTTTTTAGGAATGGTATCTATTATAGAAAGTACTGTAAAAATTTTGCTGATATCACCCTTCCTTTGACTAACTTTCTGAAGAGGGGTGAAAAGTTTGTTTGGACTGAACTTTTTTTCAGGAAGCATTTGATAAATTGAAGGTAATTTTATGTCACCAGCCTGTGCTTAAGTCATCAGACTTTAAGAAGACATTTTCTTTAGCAGTAGAGGCTAGTGATAAAGCTTCAGGAGCAATGTTTTTATCAAAGAATTGTTGTGATAATATTGACTAGCCTGTGGCTTACTTATCCAAGAAATTCCATAAACATCAAAAGACATTCTACAATAGAGAAAGAATTATGATCTCTTGTACGGTCTTCGCAGCATTTCGATGTTTACCTCTGCATTGCTCAGAGACCACTTCTTGTGTACACTGACCAAAATCCCTAGTGTTCTTGAGTGAAATGAAATCAAAAATAGATGATTATTTAATTGTAGTTTAATTCTGCAGGAGGGTTTTTACCTCACAAAGATAAGCGTATACAGAGCCGTTGTCATACCCACACTCCTGTTCGGCTCCGAATCATGGGTCCTCTACCGGCACCACCTACGGCTCCTAGAACGCTTCCACCAGCGTTGTCTCCGCTCCATCCTCAACATCCATTGGAGCGCTCACACCCCTAACGTCGAGGTACTCGAGATGGCAGAGGTCGACAGCATCGAGTCCACGCTGCTGAAGATCCAGCTGCGCTGGATGGGTCACGTCTCCAGAATGGAGGACCATCGCCTTCCCAAGATCGTATTATATGGCGAGCTCTCCACTGGCCACCGTGACAGAGGTGCACCAAAGAAAAGGTACAAGGACTGCCTAAAGAAATCTCTTGGTGCCTGCCACATTGACCACCGCCAGTGGGCTGATAACGCCTCAAACCGTGCATCTTGGCGCCTCACAGTTTGGCGGGCAGCAGCCTCCTTTGAAGAAGACCGCAGAGCCCACCTCACTGACAAAAGGCAAAGGAGGAAAAACCCAACACCCAACCCCAACCAACCAATTTTCCCTTGCAACCGCTGCAATCGTGTCTGCCTGTCCCGCATCGGACTGGTCAGCCACAAACGAGCCTGCAGCTGACGTGGACTTTTTTACCCCCTCCATAAATCTTCGTCCGCGAAGCCAAGCCAAAGAATTCTGCAGGAATATGATTTAATGATAACTCAAATTAAAGACAAGGATAATGTAATTGCTGATTGTCTTTCAACATGTCAAGTTTACAATATTACTGAAAATTTTATATTTGTCTGCATTTTATCACATAAATAGTGAATGTATTAGTTCAAGCCTTGTAGGTGGCAGTTAAAATGTTCTCTTCAGGTCAAAATGTTCATTGTTGGTAGTTGGTATTATGAGCATTTCATTTTAGTGGGACTGTCACTTTAAGGGCTTGTATAAGCTGTGATCATTCACAACTGTGGTGAGAACTGAGGTAGCAACAACTCGTACAACATGTACCACCTTCGCTACTTTTGAAGAGAAGAGAGGAGTGTGTTGCTTTTCCAGGGACACAGTGGCAAGGGTGATGTGAGAGACATACTTAAAGGAACAGGCACTGTATGATCAGCAGCCATTGTTAAAGGAACAGTGCACTGAGCAGAAGCCATCAGATACTGGAGTGGTCAAATTTGTTTCTTTCTCCCTATCAGGAGAATTTTTGATCCCCACCGTGACCAAAGGAAAGGTTACTTTGACTGATTCATATTTGGGTATTGGAAGCCGGAGAAATACCACATTTGGATTGTGACCATTGCGATGGTCATTTTGGATTGACCCGCATCTGGGTTCCGGAAGTATTGTGAAAGTCTTTCGTTCAGTTTCCCTAACAAAAGGAAAATGGGAGTTGTGACCACCACTCATCTGAAAGGAGATTCGCTCTGGGAAGTAACTCAACAAGGTTTTGTGAGAAATTGGAAGAATCTGATAAAAAAGTTAAGGAAACACAGGAGCTGTTAGCTCAGAAGATGGATATAATGGAAAACTATAATAGGAGAAACAATATAAAGATAGTGGGCCTGAAGGAAGATGAAGAAGGCAAGAATATGAAAGAATTTATAAAAGATTGGATCCCCAGGGTTTTAGGAATGCCAGAATTACAGGAAGGAATGGAAATAGAAAGGGCACATAGAACATTAGCCCCTAAATCACAACCACAACAAAAACCAAGATCCATTCTTGTAAAATTCCTAAGATATACGACAAGAGAAAATATATTGGAGAAGGCAATGAAAAAAATAAGAGGAGACAAAAAACCACTGGAATACAAAGGTCAAAAAATATTTTTCGATCCAGACATAAGTTTTGAACTCCTGAAGAAGAGGAAGGAGTTTCACGCAGCAAAATCGACCCTATGGAAAAAAGGTTATAAATTTATGATAAAATATCCAGCGGTGCTTAAAATAGTTATCCCGGGGCAGCAAAGCAAACTTTTCTCAGATCCGGAAAAAGCACGAAAATTTGTAGAACACCTACAAAACAGACAGAGAGATGAAGAGATATAACAAGAACAAAAATGACAACAAACTATATATAAAAAAGAAGAATAAAGCATAAATAAGAACTAAGAAGAGAAAGAAAGGGAAGAAAGGAAGTAAGGAGGGAATTAAGAGAATGAGCTTTGTTATATATAAAGATTAAAATCTTTTCTGGGGGGCTGGGTGGGGAAGAATAACAGTCACTGCGAAATCAGTTGATGCTTGCGAGCGGATTCGCAAATCCAAATGGAGAGGGGAGAAGTGGTTGCCCGACAAGGGACAAAGGGCAACTCAGAGAAGGGAGGGACTATTGGGGTTAAAGGAACTTTAGATATGGGAATAGTGGAAATATTTTATGTTTTAGAAATGTTGTCTTACAATTTTAATTTCTAACTAAAATTGAACTACCGAAATTACAAACAGAGGAGCAAAATAAATTAATGAAACCATTTGAAATAGAAGAAATACAGGAGATACTAAAAAAAAACTACCAAACAATAAAACACCAGGAGAGGATGGACTCCCATTAGAATTCTATAAAACATTTAGAGACTTATTAATTCCTCCTCTCCTGGAAGTAATGAACCAGATTGAAAAAACACAAAACATACCAGATTCATGCAAAACAGCAATAATTACAGTAATACCAAAGATGGGGAAAGATCCACTAACACCAGCATCGTATAGACCAATATCTCTACGTAACACAAATTATAAGATGATAGCTAAACTATTAGCAAACAGATTGGCGGACTGTTTACCAAAAATAGAAAAACTAGACCAAACTGGATTTATTAAAAAAAGACGAACAACGGACAATATCTGTAAATTCATTAACTTAATCCATGCAGTACAAGGAAAAAAAACTCCAACAGTAGTGGTTGCTTTAGACGCAGAGAAAGCCTTTGACAGAGTAGAATGGAATTATTTATTCAAAGTACTACAAAAAGTCAACCTACCAGAGAAATATATTAATTGGATTAAAGCATTATATAAGGGACCATTGGTGAAAGTGACAGTAAATGGATATATATCAAACCAATTTAACTTAAGCAGATCAACAAGGCAGGGATGTCCACTATCTCCCTCACTATTCGCATTAGCTATAGAACCACTAGCAGAACTGATAAGAACAGAAAATAAAATTAGAGGGATAAAAATAAAAGAGAAGGAATATAAAATCAGTCCATTTGCAGATGACATTATAATATACGTAACAGAACCAGAAATATCAATAAAAGAATTACATAAGAAATTGAAGGAATATGGAGAAGTATCGGGGTACAAGATCAACACAAATCAAAGTGAAGCAATGTCAATGAATAATGCGGATTTCACAAAGTTTAAGAAAGAATGAAACATGGGAAAAGCTATGCTCCGGAACTATGAGAAATACAATAAACACCAAGGTTACGCATGATACAATATAATTGGTTACACAGGCTATATATCATGCCCCAAAAGTTAAATAAATGGGACCCAACATTATCAGACAGATGTTTTCGCTGTAAGAAGGAAACGGGAACAACAGTACATGCAATTTGGGCATGTGAGAAAGTGGAAAAGTTTTGGGAAGATCTAAACCAGGTATTAAATAAAATCACAAAAAGCAACATACCAAAAAACCCAGAGATCTTCCTTCTAAGTAATATAAGAAATAAAGAATTTGGACTCGATTTGGATGGAGCACAAAAAAGATTTATTATGATAGCCCTAGCTGTAGCAAAAAAATGTATTATGTCAACCTGGAAATTAGAAGACAACTTGAGAATACAGCAATGGTACATAGAAATGAATAAATGTATTCCATTAGAAAAAATAACATGTAATTTAAGAAATAACATCACAATATTCAAACAAATATGGGAACCATACATGGAACACAATAGAGAAATCCTACCACGCACCTCCACCACCTAAAATGACAGAAGGAGAAGACAACGAAATGAACTGACTCAGTGGGTAAAAGTAAAAGATAAAAATTTCTTGTTTATTTTTATTAAGTGACGACATTGTTTAACGGGTTTAATGTATCATATAGATTGAACTTTAAATAAATGGGAAGGGCGTGAGGGAGGGGGGGGAAAGGGGAGAAAATGACACTGTATATATTCAAGAGAAAAATGTCTGTATGTATTTTGGTCAATATGGTTCATAGTGTGAAAAATTAAAAAAAAACAAGGTTTTGTGGGCTTTTGGCAGTCGGTTACTCAGTCTCTCCCACCTCATTCATAATCACTTCTTTGCTTCAGATTAAGAGTCTTCATCTCAACACTGGATTTCTATTAACAATGGAATAACTTTCCAGAATTGTGCCTCAGCTGTAAGGTTTTTGAGTATCGCGCACACACACACACACACACACACACACACACACACACACACACACATTTAGGACTATTCATGCATAGTTTATTTTGGATAAGTTTATGTTAGATAAGGTGCTATATTATCAGTAATTAATAATACTGGTCTCTTGACTAGGCTTAAGTTTTCACATCCATGTCCACCTGTGAATACCGTGAACCTGAGGTGGTACTCTTTATCTTTAACTTTCACCTTGACTTTACATGTACCTTTCATGTCAATGCTCTGTCTATTGTAGGTTAAGAGCTGTACATGATTTGCATGTAAGTATGGCTTTATCTTCATTGCCCTGATGTCGTGCTCATGCATCAAATGGACCTTTGCCCCTGTGTCTAGCTTGAATGGAATATTTGTTCCATTGGTATACAGTGACACAGTCCATTTGTCCTTCTTGAATCTGTTCACGTTTGGCTGCTCTGTGTTGGTTGGTGGGTAGTATTCCTGCACTAACGTGCTAATGAAAAGTGTGCCACGGAGAGCAGTTTCAGTTTCTTCTATAGTGTGTACACTTCTGTTTTGTTTCCCTTTGGAAAAACGCTTCTTTGTATAATTATTCTGCCCTTTGCAGACATTTACAGATGTTTCCATATGCTGGGGGAGTCCACCACACATCCTGCACTGGGAGCAGAAAGCCTGATCACTTGCATGGAAAGGAATAGCTTTAATGGAGAAACATAGAACCACAGAAGTACAGAAAAATGCCATTTGACCCTTCTAGTCTGTAGTTCCACTGACGTGCACACAGTCCATATTCCTCCATAACCCTCCCATCCATGTACCTGTCCAAATTTTTCTTAACTGTGAAAACTGAGCCCACATTCACCACTTCAGCTGGTTGCTCGTTCCACACTCTAACCACTCTCTGAATGAAGAAGTTCCCCCTAATGCTTCCCCTAAACTTTTCCCCTTTCACCCTTAACCCATGACCTCAGGTTTGTGCCTCTCCTAACCTTGTTTGCATTTACTCTTATCTATATCCAACATAATTTTGTGGCCAAATTGGTTGCAGAGGGGCAGGACTGGCAGCTCACTGTTCCAGGGTTCCATTGCTTCGGACACAATAAAACTGGAGGGATGAATGCGAAGGAGTGACATTGCTTGTCGGGGAAAATATCACAGCTGTGCTTAGACAGGCCAGAATAAAGGGCCCATCTACTGAGGCCACATGGGTGGTGTTGAAAAATGGGAAAGGTATGACAACCTTAATGGTCATATCTTTCAGGGAATAAAGTCCTAACCTGTTTAACATTTCCCTATAACTCATTTCCGCATGTCCCAGTAACATCCAAGTAAAAATTCGCAGCACTCTTTCAATTTTATTGATATCTTTAACATAACATAACATAACAATTACAGCACGGAAACAGGCCATTAGGCCCTTCTAGTCCGCACCGAACCAAACACCCCTTTCTAGTCCCACCTCCCTGCACAATGCCCATAACCCTCCATCTTCTTCTCATCCATATACCAGTCTAACCTTTTCTTAAATAATACAATTGACTCCGCCGCCACTATTTCTCCCGGAAGATCATTCCACACAGCTACCACTCTCTGAGTAAAGAAGTTCCCCCTCATGTTACCTCTAAACCTCTGCCCCTTAATTCTTAACTCATGTCCTCTTGTTTTAATCTTTCCTCCTCTTAACGGAAATAGTCTATCCACATCCATTCTGTCTATCCCTTTCATAATCTTAAATACTTCTATCAAATCCCCTCTCAACCTTCTACGCTCCAAAGAATAAAGACCCAATCTGTCCAATCTCTCCCCATACTCCAGATGCTTAAACCCAGGCAACATTCTGGTAAACCTTCTCTGCACTCTCTCCACTCTGTTTATATCCTTCCTATAATTAGGCGACCAGAACTGCACACAGAACACCAAATTAGGCTGCACCAACGTCTTATACAATCTCAACATCACCTCCCAACTCCTATATTCCATGCAATGATTGATAAAGGCCAGCATACTAAAAGCCTTCTTCACCACCCTATTCACGTGAGTTTCTACCTTCAGGGAACGCTGTACCGTTACTCCTAAATCTTTCTGCTCTTCTGTATTCATCAATGCTCTCCCACTTACCACATATGTCCTGTTCTGATTCTTCTTACCAAAATGAAGCACCTCACACTTATCAGCATTAAATTCCATCTGCCATTTTTCAGCCCACTTTTCTAAGCAGCCCAAATCCCTCTGCAATCCTTGAAAACCTTCTTCATTATCCACTATTCCACCTATCTTAGTATCGTCTGCATATTTACTAATCCAATTCACCACCCCATCATCTAGATGTAGTTGGAGAACCGAAACTGCACACAATTCTCCAATTGGCCTCAGCAATGTTTTATGCAACTTTACTGACACATCCCAACTATTATACTCATTGATTTATGAAGGCCAAGATGCCAAAAGCTTTCTTTACAATCCTATTTACCTGTGACACCACTTTCAGAGAATTATGTGTAATCCCAGATCCTTCTGTTCTTCCGGAGAGCTCAGTGCCGACCATTTACCGTGTATGTCCTACCTTAGTTTGTCCTTCCAAAAAGCAAAACCTCACACTTGTCTGCATTAAATTCCATCTTCCATTTTGAAGTCCATTTTTCCATCTAAATTCCTCTGAAAGCTTTGAAAGCCTTTGCAATGCACCTCCAATAATAGTGTCATCTGAAAACATGCTGATCGCAATTACCATATTATCATTTAGATCATTGATATTGGTGACAAACCACCACCAATTCATGAGGAAGACCACTCGTCGTAGACCTCCAGTCAGAGAGGCAATCATTCATTACTACGCTCTAGCTTCTCCCACAAAACCACTCACCATGAATACTGAGTGACTGAACCTTCCTGACTAATCTCCCATGTGGCACCTTTTCAAAGGCCTGGCTAAAGTCCATATAGACAACATCTACAACCTTCTCATCTTTAACTTTTTTGCCAACAACCTCGAAAAACTCTATCAGACCCAGTTGATAAAATACTTGTACATCCAATCTCTTGGAACACTTTCCAATATTTCATCTACGAATTTCATCAGGCTCACTGGCCTATAATTTCCGAGATTATTTTTGGAGCCCTTTTTAATAAAAAAGGTACACAATGAGCTCCCTTCCAATCCTCCAACACTTTACCTGTGGCTAAGGAGATTTTAAATAAATCTGCAACAATTGACAAGGATTGCAAATTATGCATTAGCCTCCCTCAAAGTCCAAGGAATACATTGTCAGGCTCAGGGGATTTATCCACCTTCATTCACTTTAAGATAGATAGCAAGCACCTCCTCCTCTCTCAGTTCCATGACCTTACTGATTCTTTGCTCTCTTCCCTAGACTCTGTTCCAGTTTCCTCAGTAATTGCTCATGCAAAAAAAAGCACATTTAAGATCTCCCCCATCTCTTTTGGCTCCATACATGGCTGATCTTCAAGGGAGCCAATTTTATTCCTCACTATCCTCTTGCTTTTAATATACCTGTAGAAATCATTAGGATTTCGCATAACATTGCCTGCCAAAGCAACCTCATATCTTCTTTTAGCTTTTCTGATTTCCCTCTTGTTTTTTTCCTGCCTATGTTATACTCCTCAAGTACCTCATTTGCTCCATGTTGCCTATTCCTGCAATACACCTCTCTTCCGAACCAGATCCCCAATATCCCTCAAAAACCAAGGCTCACTCTGCCCACTCCTGTTCGGCTCCGAATCATGGGTCCTCTACCGGCACCACCTACGGCTCCTAGAACGCTTCCACCAGCGTTGTCTCCGCTCCATCCTCAACATCCATTGGAGCGCTCACACCCCTAACGTCGAGGTACTCGAGATGGCAGAGGTCGACAGCATCGAGTCCACGCTGCTGAAGATCCAGCTGCGCTGGATGGGTCACGTCTCCAGAATGGAGGACCATCGCCTTCCCAAGATCGTATTATATGGCGAGCTCTCCACTGGCCACCGTGACAGAGGTGCACCAAAGAAAAGGTACAAGGACTGCCTAAAGAAATCTCTTGGTGCCTGCCACATTGACCACCGCCAGTGGGCTGATAACGCCTCAAACCGTGCATCTTGGCGCCTCACAGTTTGGCGGGCAGCAGCCTCCTTTGAAGAAGACCGCAGAGCCCACCTCACTGACAAAAGGCAAAGGAGGAAAAACCCAACACCCAACCCCAACCAACCAATTTTCCCCTGCAACCGCTGCAACCGTGTCTGCCTGTCCCGCATCGGACTTGTCAGCCACAAACGAGCCTGCAGCTGACGTGGACTTTTTACCCCCTCCATAAATCTTCGTCCGCGAAGCCAAGCCAAAGAAACCTTACAGGAACATACAAACTCTGTACTCTGAAAATTTCACATTTGAAGGCCTTCCACTTACCAAGCACACCCTTTGCCAGAAAACAACATAACCATTAAGCATTTTTACTACTCATTTCTTCAACATTGGTCTTTCTCCAGTTTAGAATCTCAAACCAAGGACCAGACCTTATCCATAGTTATCTTGAAACTAATGACATTATGGTCACTAGATCCAAAGTAGGGTGGCCATTTCCAAATTTCAAAAAAGAGGACATGGTCATAGATTACCATATACAGTGTGTTTCAAAATATTACATATTTTTAAATTCAATTTCAACAATTTTGCAAAAACAACAAATGCAAATAGACTGTATACCATGTCCTCCTTTTGGAATATCCACCCTAACCCAAAGTGTTCCCATACTTCTGCTTCCTAATAGGAGATTCAGTATTGCCCTCTGTCTGGTTGGTACCTCTATATATTGATTTAGAAAACATTCCTGAATACTTTTGGCAAACTCCAAACTATCCAACCTCTTTACCGTATAGGAGTCCCAGTCAATATGTGGAAAGTTAAAATCATCTACTATCACAACGTCACCTTTTCTGATGCTGCCTGTGTTCTCCCTACAGATTTATTCCTCCAATTCTCGCTGATTATTCAATGTTCTATAATGTGGTCATACCTTTCCCATTCCTCAACTCCATCCATCCAGAATGGAGGACCATCACCTTCCCAACATCGTGTTATATGGCGAGCTCTCCACTGGCCACCGTGACAGAGGTGCACCAAAGAAAAGGTACAAGGACTGCCTAAAGAAATCTCTTGGTGCCTGCCACATTGACCACCGCCAGTGGGCTGATAACGCCTCAAACCGTGCATCTTGGCGCCTCACAGTTTGGCGGGCAGCAACCTCCTTTGAAGAAGACCGCAGAGCCCACCTCACTGACAAAAGGCAAAGGAGGAAAAACCCAACACCCAACCCCAACCAACCAATTTTCCCTTGCAACCGCTGCAATCGTGTCTGCCTGTCCCGCATCGGACTTGTCAGCCACAAACGAGCCTGCAGCTGACGTGGACTTTTTTACCCCCTCCATAAATCTTCGTCCGCGAAGCCAAGCCAAAGATAATGTGGTCATACCTTTCCCATTCCTCAACTCCATCCATATAACGGGCCCTTTGGTTTGACCTGTCTGCGCACAGATGTGATATTTTCCCTAATGAGCAGTGCCATTCCTTCTCCTCTCATCCCTCCTGCTCTATCATGACTGAAGCAGAACATTGAGGTGCCAGTCCTCCTGCAACTGTCTCACTAATGGCTACAATGTCATCATTCAACATCCCAATCCATGCTATCAGCTTCTCTGGCCTTTCCTGCAATACACCTGAGAACATTTCCACCACGCACAACCCTTTCTCTCTTTATATGCAGTTTTGACATCATCTTTTCCCTCATCCAGTTCACTGTCTGGTCTGGCAATCTTGTTTGCACCCCCCCCCCCCACCCCTCACATCTAGTTTAAACCTCTCCCCGCCCCCCCACACCGGAGCAGCACTAGCAAAGTTTCCCACCAGTTCAGGTCCCACCTTCCCTATGATCCAGAAATGATCCAGAAATTTAAGTATGAGTATAAAATTAATGAGCTTAGATTTAAGGAGAAATGGGAAAGATTTAACTGGGATCTGAGGGCTAACATGGTGGTGGGATGAGCTGACAGAAGAAATGGGAGAGAGAAGGACTAGTCTCTCGAGTCTTTCCACAGCCAGGCGTTGAGCGGCCTCGAATGGAGCGAAAACCCCTCAAGCAATGGAAGGAGGAGAAGCGACAAGGGGCTGTAGCGGTGACAACAGTCCTAGATAGAGAATGAGAATCAGAATTTATTGTCACGAAATTCACTGTTTTGCGGCAGCATTAAGTTGCAAATATTTCTATCAATTACATTGAAAAAATAAAATGAATCTATTAATTATTTAATGCTATATCTATCTATTTATTTATTTATTAAATAAAGAAGTGTACAGTCAAGGAATATATGAAAACGCGCTAAGACTGCATAGATTTCTATTTTAAATAGTTTTACTGTGAATAAAGTTCATATTTTGGAAACATGATGGTAGAGGCAGGTCAGCTACAACATCTAAAAGACATCTAGACAGAAAGGAGCAGAGGGATCTATAAGAACTGTAGGGCGCTACCAGTAACCACAGAGAGAAGCTGAGGGAGCGATAGGCTTTAATACACAGAGTAACCTTGCAGGCCCAGATTCCAGGATAGGAATGGCCTCAAGGGAAAGGTGGCTCAACCTTTATGGCCCAGGACCACGGGGGAGGGGTCATAGGGTATGAGTCATCCATGGGCGGGGCCAGCTCCATATAACCACAGACAAAGATAACTATATACAATGGAGGAAACATACCACCACAAGAACAAAAGAAATAGGGCAGGATTTGGCACCTGGCCCGCCGAGTCTGCTTCTTCAATTACAATTTTTATCTTCTTTCCCATAACCCCCCTCCAGTCCCTCCATCACTCATTTTAACCCTTCTGGTTCCAACCATTGACCACCCATGCACTTCATCCACTGCATCCCTTTCACCACCTGGTTCCATATGCCCTTCACCTATCCCCTCAATGGTTCCCACTATGACTGTTCATGCATATTAGATGCCATATGATCCCTCTGGAAGCATCTTCAAGCAGCCATCCCTCAGCCAACTCTACTAACCCTGGGTCGTACTGACACATACCTCATTCAGTACACACTAACTGCTTGATTTCCTGAAATTCTGACGGTGATGACACTTCTGTTCTAAAGTACTCTTATGCTTTTGGAACATTTTACTGCATTATTGAAAGATTCGACCTAAGTGTGAATCAAAATTGAAAATCTTGGAAATGCTCGCAGGTCAGGCAGCTCCTGTGGAGAGCTAATGCTTTGAGTGAAAGGAACGGAGTGATTTCTCCAGCATGTCAGAAGCTGAGTGGAGGTCTGATAGAAGCTTATAAAATTCAGAGTCTGATTTCAGATTTATCGTCAGAATACATGCATGACATCACATACAACCCTGAAATTCTTTTTTCTGGTGGGTGAAGCAGAATTACTACTTATTTGTAGCGCAGAAAGAAAACTGCACTCAATGTACACATGTAAACAAAGAAATGTAAACAGACTGACTGTGCAATACAGAGAGGGAGAAAGACCGATAAAGTGCAAAGAATCCTTAAATGAGTCCCTGATTGAGTTTATTGTTGAGAGGGGGTAGCAACTGTTCCTGAACCTGGTGGTGCGAGACCTGTGGCACCTCTGCCTCTATGCTGATGGCCTGTGTCCACTACCTTTTGATGTGGTGATGTGGTGTCCCCATACCAGACCGTGATGCAGCCGGTCAGCACACTTTCCACTACACATCTGTAGAAATTTGCCTGGGTTTCTTATGTCATACCAAACCTCTGCAAACTCCTGAGGATATAGTAGCACTGACGGTTTTTTTTCCACGGTGCCATTAGTGTGTTGGGTCTGGGAAAGATCCTCCAAGATAATGACTCCCAAGAATTTAAATTTGCTCACCCTCTGGTTCCCCTATGATTACTGGATTATAGGCCTCTGGTTTTCCTTTCCAGAAGTCAACAATCAGCTCTTTAGTTTTGGTGACGTTGGTCCACCATTCAGCCAAGTTTCCAATCTCCCTCCTCTGAGCTGACTCATTGCCACTTTTTATACAATCCACCACCATGGAACTGCCAGCAAATGTGTAGGTGGTGTTGTTGTCATAACGAGCCACAGGTGTATAGTGAGTAGAACAGCGGGCGAAGAACGCAGCCCCGTGATGCTCCAGTGCTGTTGATGGTTATGGAGGAGATGTTCTTACAAATCCTCACTGATTGTGGTCTGTAGGGGAGGTAAAATTATAAGAGGCATTGATTGGGTGGACAGGCAGACCCCTTTCCCAGGTAATGGTAAAAGTAAAGGTTCCATTATTGTCACATAATACTACATTTAGAATGTAACATACACAAAATTCTTTAATGTTGTCCACCGTAAGGAAGACAGAGAGTCACCACTTTGTCCAGCGCCTCTCCCAGAAATGAGGCTCCCATCGAGGGATGAAATCGCGACCCCAGGTTTACAAGACCACTGAGCTCTACAACAGGACATGTTTTTAAGGGGTGGTGAGATTTTCAGAGATTAACCGGCATCTATTGTATATGATTTGTGAGCATTTTTTTTGTGGTGTGAGTATGGTCCTTGTTGGAAATTTCCCCACATGTAAATGAGGTTATTGTTTGTAAATAAACCACGTCCAGGACTTGCTACTGCTTGAACTCTTCAAACTTGTTGTCACCATCACACCCTGTAACTCACTTCTTCCAGCCCTGGCAAAATCCTCATAAACATTCACCGTACTCTTTCAGTCTTATTGCCGTCCATCCTGTAGTCATCCCAGAAATTAACCTGGTGACACACAGGATTTGCAGATGCTGGAATCCAAAGCTAAACACAAGGGTCTGCGCCAAAGGGGGAATCCGCCCAAGAGAGGTGCTGTGTTCCCCACCCCTCCATAGGGTCGTGGCCATCGCTCGCCATCAGACCCGCCACTACCCCCTCCGGCATCATGAGCGGCCATCAAGTGTCATTAGCACCTAGTGATGCCTGACGCAACAAAAGCAGCGGTCCCATCACCTACATCAGAGGGGCAGATGATGTCAACGTTTGTCGGCAGGTAAGGTCCTGGTATCACACAACACCCCCTCCCCACCCCCGTTGAGGTAATTTATGAGCACAGTGCCCACCACCCCCCTCCCCCAGCCCCCACACATTAATGTCTTCCTCTAACATTCGTTCTGGCGCCGAACCTGCCTAACACAATCTATTGTGCATGACAAGAAATGGAATTTTGACTCATGGACAAAAGACTGGCAAATTGAGTTCCACATGGGGAAGGCACCTGTTGGTGAGGGGATCAAAAGGCAGATTAATGAACGGAGATCTCAAGTGAGTGGACTTCAGAAGATCTTTTTATTCAAGTGCAGGCAGGTCCAACAATTAGTGAAAAAGACAAATTGCAAGTTTAAAGATAAGGAACTGAAACACTGAAGTCTGCAGGACACCATGATGGTGGAGGAACTCAGGAGATATCACAGGTAATGATATGCCACCTACGTCATGATGAAGGGGCTCAAGCCCAGAACATTAGTTATATGTCTTTATTGAATGCACCTCCTGAGATGAATGAAGCAGGCAAGGTGACTGGCCACCATTGTGTCAACTTTCTTCAGGAGCTCTGTTGAGACCGTCCTGGCCGGCTGCATCACGGTGTGGTACAGTTGCTGCAGAGAAATGGATTGGAGGTCAATCCACAGGACGATAAGGATGGCACAAAGAATAACTGGGGTCTCCCGTGCAAAATCATTGAGGACCTCTTCAACCCAGCACACAGCATCTTCCTGCTACTCCCATTGAGAAAGAGATACAAGACCATCAGAACCAGAACCACCAGGCTGAGAGACAGCTTCTTCCCACAGGCAGTGAGACAGCTAATCAACTGAATGAACTGCTCATACTAACTCTCTGAGACTCTATTATTTATTAAACAATATTTCTTTTATAATATATACACTGCATATGTATCATTCATCTGTATGTGTGTTATGTCTGGATGTTTTTGGTCCGAGAACTGGAGAACGCTGTTTTGTTGGGTTGTACTTATACAATCAGATAACAATAAACTTGATCTTGAACTTGAAATGCTGACGGGATTTGAGGAATTGAGTTACAGGGTAATGTTAAACAGATGAAGAGCTTCTTCCCTGGAATGTTGAAGAATGAGGTGAGATTTGATAGAGCAGCGGTTCCCAACCTTTTTCTTCCCACCCACAAACCACCTTAAGCAATCCCTTATTAATCACAGAGAACCCATGGCATGGGAATTACTTAAAGTGGGATGTGAGTGGAAAGAAAAAGTTTGAGAACCACTGGACGAAATAGCTTGTGACTGTATTCATTGGAGTTTGGAAAAATGAGGGATAACTTTTTACAAATTTTAAGATGAGTTTGACAGTGTGAGAGTTGCAATATTTTCACTGGGGACAGTCTCAAACAATGAGACATAAACCAGATTCGACCATTTAAAACTGAGGTATATAGAGGCTGAACCAAAGACTTGTTGATCCTCCATAAATTGGAGGATCAATAATCAACAATCAATAAATATTCTGTCTGGTCACCCTCCAGGCACATAGCATTAATGTCAACCTCTCTATTTTCTATTACCAACTCCCCACTCCCAATCCTTCCCTATGTCTCCTTTCCTCGATCTCTGTCTGTCTGTCTCTCTCTCTCTTCTCTTTCCCTCTGACTCCTCTCCCCTAGCTCTGATTCCACAGAACCCCAAGCAAATGCCTCCTCCCCACATCAATTCTCATCTCTCCTCTTTCCTGTGTCCATCCTTATCCTTTTTCCTGTTAGGCTGTACACCTCTGCCTGCCCATTCATTCCTCCCAAGCCTTTAAATGTAGGTGCCTGCCTGCTTTTCGTTCGTACCTTGAAGATAGGGTCAGGCCCAAAACATCGGATATATCTCTTTTTGGACACTGTGAGATCTGCTGAGTCCCTCCAGCATTTCATTTCTTTTACTGTATAAAAATTTCTCACAGAAGGTGGTTACTTGGGAAGTTTCTTAAATAACTTAGAGATGCAAGATTCAAATAACAGAAGAGATTTTGCTTACTGATGCCTTCCACCATCTCAGGAAACATTCACACGCACACACACACACACACACACACACACACACACACACACACACACACACATATATACATATGCCTCACGGTGGTGCTCTACAGTTACTACAGTGAGAAGGGTGTATTTTTATGTGGTTACAAAATAGTTCACATTATCCTGACTATATAACATCCCTCCTTCTCAAGATAAGGAAACATGTAGCATTCTTTATCACTTTTTCCCAGTGCAACCTAAGTAACTGAACTTGTACACTTGTTTATTTACACAACTATTTTAAAATATTTTTAATCGATATCGCACTGGCGGCGGTTTGTTGCTTCGCCATCTTGTGGATTTGGCTGTGACCGTTGGGCTCTGTGTTGCTGGTTCACGTGTTGGTGATGGAACTTATTGTGCTTCACCTGACAACTGCTGCGTTAATGTTTCGGTATTTGTGGTTGTGGTCTCTTCACTTGGTACCTCACTTGATATTGGTATTGCAGGCTTCGCTGGTATTAAAGCTTTCTGCTTCATCATGTCTTGTGTCGGCTAGATGCAAATTCTGTTCCTCCTCAGCAGATTGCTCAGAGTCTGTCTCGACAATGTATGATCTTGGTGTGTCACCTTCTTTGATGAACTTTGCTGGAATCCAGGTTTTCAGCATCGGCTCTTGAATATGCACATGCTGCCCTCCGAAGAGTTCTGGAAGGTTTGTGCATGTTTATAATGTTCGTATCCTCCTTCTTGCATGTCAGCCAGTCTCCTTCTGATTTCCTCCTAGTCTTCTGGAGGGTATATTTTGCTATGTAGTGATGTTTTACATCTCCTGCTATTTAGAGGTTCTGTCAGGGACTTCACGTCAGCCCTTAAAGATGTTGATCGTAATGATAGAAGAGTGAGGTCTGGGTTTTCATTTGTTTTGTGACACTTAACTAGTGAGCGTTTCACAGTTTGCACTTGTCTTTCAATGAACTCATGACCTTTGGGGTAGTACGGGGATGATGTAGTGATAACAAACCCATATTCTGCAGCCAGCTTTCTGAATTATTGTGATGTAAACTGTGATCCATTGTCACATATTATTTGCTTGGGTATTCCTTGTTCAGCAAGGAGGTAATACTTGACTCTCTCAGGTCTTTCTCCCTTTGACGAATGAAAACTTAGAGAAGTAACAGGCTACTATTGAACACCACTCTTGATTCTCAGTGAACAAGTCTGCTCCCACTGTGGGTCATGGCCTGGCAGCTACTTCTGTGGAAATCATTTCCTCTTTTTGTTGTGTGTTTCTATTGATGTTTTTGGATATCTTCTTCATCTGGATCTCGTAATTGACAGAGATCAATTGCAACTCCCAGCAGCTATCCAGACCTAGAGTTGCTGGTCCGTCTGAATTTACCACGTAGAATGTACAGAGGATGTTCTTTCCCTTATGGCAGCCATTGACCTTAGCTGTCCCTAGCTGCTTGATCATGGGTTCACCATGTGACATTTGTTGTTTCTAACACACCATCTTTTGGATACCCTTTTATTATGTTCTCAGGGAACATCTGGCAGTAGAGTCTGAGTCGAATGACATTGCTTTGTGATTCAGTATCCAGCTTCACCTTTAGGTTAAATATCGTAAGCTTGTTCTGGATTGTCCTCTGTATTTGGATCCTTGTGTGCAACTCGCTTCCTTCTTTTATCTCACCCGACATCTCGTGAAGGTGTATTGTTGTTCCCTTTTATGTGGTGGTCATTTTTATTCACTGGTATTACTGTTTTCTTCACACCAGACTTGCACATCTTCACCCATGTGATAGTACAGACCTATCACCAGTGTATATAGTTACAGTATCTTACAGCGATTGGCTGAGAGCTTAGCCACGCCTACTATCTGGGCCTTAAAGGGTTGTGTCCCTAGCCAGGTCGGATCATTCCAGACTGGTCGGCCACCTGTGAAGAGCTCCTGTCTTTTGCTAATAAAATCCTTGGTTTGGATCAACAAGTCTTTGGTTCTTTCAACGAGCTCTACAACCCAGTCGTTTGCTTTACCTCACGCTTTACATTCAGACCCGTATGCGAGGCATTTGTTTCGGTCATCGAAGGGTCATCGCCACCGGCTGTGAGGTGTTTGAGAATATACAGTATGTCACTGAAGACTCTTGAAAACTTCTACAGGTGCACCGGGAAGAGTATTCTGGCTGGTTGCATCATGTCTGGTATGGAGGTGCCAATATTCAGGACAAGAAAAAGCTCCAGGGGGTTGTTAACTCCGCCTGTGACTTCACGGGCACCAGACTTAACATCTGCAAAAGGCAGTGATCTCAAGAAAGCCACCGCTTCTATCCTCAAGGACCCCCACCACCCAGGCCATGACCTCTTCACTCTACTGCCATTGGGTCAAAGGTACAGGAGACTAAAGATAAGCACTGAGCGGCACAAGGACGGCTTCTTCCCCGCTGCCATCAGATTCCTGAATGATCAATGAATCAAAGACACTTCCTTACTTTAATTTTTTGTGTACCTTTTTTTTAGTGTTATAAGGTGGTTTATGTGAATGTTTGCATTGTAATGCTACCTGAATTTCATGACTAGTTCACAACAATAAATTCTGATTCTGAATCACTACTAGAGCAGTTGATAAATAGTTGATAGATCATGGAATAAATTGTTGTGGATCAATGGCACAGAAGAGGTTTAAGTCTCCATAACAGCCATAATCTTGTCAAATAGTGGGCTGAGTTGTCTTCTCTTATTTTCTCCTGTCCTTGTGCTTAAATCACCAGGTGCACCAGGGTGCCATGGTTAGTGTAGAGGTGGCAGAGTTAACGTAGTGGTTAGTGCAATGCTGTTACAGCGCCAACAACCCGGGTTCGAATCCAGAATTGTCTGTGAGGAGTTTGCACATTCTCCCTGCGTCTGCATGGGTTTCCTCTGGGTCCTCTGGTTTCCTCCCACCATTAAAACCTCATCAGGGTTGTCGATTAATTGGATGTACAAGCTCCTGGGCCAAAAGGGCCTGTTGCTATGCTGCATGTCCAAATTTATTTTCAAAATTATCAGTCCCAATTTTCAATGGTCCTCCAGCTTCAGTAGATTTCAGGCAAGAAGGTTCCAGATATTTAAAGCATTTCAGATTTCTAAATTTAAGGTCTCTCCTGTAGTGATGTGTAAGGCATTTGGAATCTTTTATAACTAAAGGGAAATATAGCCATGGAAAAAGGTCAGCAGGGGAATTATAGCATTGGTTTTAAAAGCCATTGCAATGAGATGAGAAAAAGAAAGATTGCAAGATTTTGATACAGAAGTTATCTCCGGGTCCTGCAATTCAGAGATCAAAAGGGTGAATTTCATCCTCTGTAATCTGATTTCAAATGTGTGAGAAAGCTGTTAAAACAAAATGACTGGTGTCACCAGAGACGGGGCCTTCAAAAATAAATACTTTTGAAAGTATTCATTTGTGAGCTCTAATCTAATGGGAAACTAGAAGTGGATTGACTTTGGTGTCGCATATGGGATTGTAATAATTATGAGGACATTTTGCAACCGTCACAGACATCAACCTGCTGAGTTTGACAAGGCTTGTCTCTTCAAAGAGCTGGGGAAAGGGAAGACTAAGTGATCAACTTTTTTTTCCCTCTCTCTCTCCCTCTCTCTCTGATACCTCATGCAGCGATGCCTTTGAGTGCTGTCCGCCTTTCGTTTATGCCAAGTGGGAGTAGGATGACTCATGATTCACCGCGTTACATTGTTCCAGAGCAAGATGCTGCATTATGCAGCTAATGGTGTCCTGCTGTGCTGTTCTTTTCTTCCACTGCACTTTGAGGACTACTTCATTGCCAAGAGAGTGGAATAAATGCTCTTCAATCATTTATAGATTTGCAGCTCACATCTGACGTCAGTGCCGTTGACCCCAAGTTTACATTGTTAAGCAGGCCCATTACTGAGGGAGACATCCAGAATTATAATTTCCACTGTTGCGTTGTGTGCAGTGACAAGGGGAACAGACTATGTGCTCTTTCTCCCACCCCCTCTGCTCCATATAAACACAGGTTCATTTTGACTATTCATGAGGGAAATATTCCAAGTCACTTTAAAAGTCCTGCTCCTTGGGAATCTCAGTGGCACAGGTTGACAGGGAGGTGAATGTGTTGGGCACACTTGCCATCATCGGTGGGACATCATGTTACAACTGTAAAAGCCATTGGTGAGACCACACTTGGGGTATTGTATGCAGCTCTCGTTGCCCAGCTATAAGAAGGATACCATTAAGTTGGAAAGGGTGCAGAAAAGTTTCAAGATTCCTCTATTGTCATGTAATAAATACAGTGCAAATACAGTGCTTTTGTCTGCCATACAGATTTGCTTTCATGTCCGAAGCACATCTTACAGTCAGAGAAAGAGAAGCAAAAGAAGTCCCCTCAAAGTCCTTGAATGTCCATGGGTTTTCTTCCAGCACTGCAGCCACCCCTGCAACCACGCGGAGTCCAGTTTAAATCATCAACAGCCCAAGCTCCAGATCCAAACCCCTGATATGATCAGTAAACCATATAGCCTCTACACCTTCTTCTCAGAGTTGTTACTGGGACTGGGGGGGGGGGGGGGTGGTGGGGGCCTTCAGTTATTAGAGGAGACAAGACAGGCTAGGACATTTTTTTATCTAGACACTAGAAAACTGAAGATGTCGTCATGGAGGTATATAAAATAATGCGGAGCACAGACAAGGTGAATGGACGCACCCATTTTCATCAGGTCGAAAACTCGAGAGCATAGATTTAAGATGAGAGAGCAAAGATTTGAAAGGGAAGTGAGGGGTGATATTTTCACATAGATGGTGTGTGGAATGAACTCGTGGAGGAAGATGAGAGTACAGTTATAATGTTTGAAAGACATTTGGATAGGAACGTGGACAGGAAAGGTGAAAAGAGTATGGACAAAATGCAGGCAAATGGAACTCGCTCAGATAGACAACCTGGTTGGGACAAAGGGCCATTTTTGGTGCTGTAAAACTCCACGCGATGAATGTGACCCATGACCCACTGACATCTTAAGAAACAATATTTTTTTCGTTCTGATGATGCAGGGCTCAGATGTAACCTTCAGTCTTGCCAGAGAACCATAGAACAGTAGAACACTTCAACACAGAAAACAGGCCTTTCGGTCCTTCTAGTCTGTGCTGAACTATTATTCTGCCTAGTCCCATTGACCTACAGCCAGCCAATAGCCCTCCACACCTCTCCCATCCAATGCAGCTGTCAAAATTCTATTTATATGTTAAATTTGAACCCACATTCACCACCTCAGCTGACAGCTCATTCCACATTCTCACTAGTCTCTATGTGAAGCAGTACCCCCTAAACCTTTCCCCTTTCACCCTTAACCCATGATGAAAAACCATATGGAGAGGGCTCCCCTGCAGTGAGCCCCTGCCAAAAGCTTCCCAGTTTATTCAACCAATAAGTCGTTCACTGTATTCAAGAATTTTGTAAATTATGAAGTGAATTGTTCCAATGAAAAGTCTTTTTCAGTCTCTATTTGGTCTTTCAGGAAATATGAAAAGCATTCCAGTCAGTTTGTTGAAAAAAGACATTTTTTTTTATCATTCAAGGTAGATCTTCTAAAGTTGCCCCACCCCCTTCCTGTACCTTCACTTAATTCATGTTCTCTGAGTACCCACCTGATCTGTGGATGCACACATATTCAACTGATTCCTTCACGCACAGTTCTTTGAAACTGTTGAATACCCAAACCTTGTCCAAGTTGAATTGAATTGAGATGAAATTCAATTGAACTGAATTGATGTTTTTTTTAAATTGTCAATTTTCAGATTCATTTGTCAAAGTAAATACATACAACCCTGAGATGCTTTTTCCTGAGGGCAAGGCAGATTTACCACTTATTGGTCGTGCAAAAAATCTGTACTCAACGTACACTTGTAAGCAAACAAAGAAATTAAAACAAGCTGACTGTGCAATACAGAGAGAATTTTTAAAAAAAATCAATGAAATTGATGCGCCATCAATTACCACAAAAGACTGGGGTTGTGAAACTAATAGGCTTTTATTGACTGGAGCAACAACCAACTCATTGACTGACCATGGCAGGGTAAATGGGAAGCATGCAAAGGTAGGGTTGGTCTCAGGAGGCATCCCCAGCCAGCAGTAGCCAATCACAATAAAACAGTGGTTTACCACATTCACCCCTCCCTTTAAGAAGAGTCCTGCGGGATGAGAAAAAAAGAAAAAAAAGCAAATTTATATGCATATACATATATTACAGGTCAAGCCTATCAGAGGAGGTGCCCTCTGCCGCAGCGAACAACATGGTAACAGTTTGGGCGCAGTCGTGGTGCCCTGAGCAGCCTGTCAGTTACAAACTGGTTACAGTTTTCCAGGGGCAAGGGACAGATGAAGGGAGGAGGGAGTGTGGTGAACCATGAGTGACAGCAGTTGCTGGGGGTGAAGTGTGGTCAGCAGCAGGTTCAGGGACCCCGCAGGATGTCAGTGGGGGTAGATAGGGGTCGGAGGGGCACCCCATGATGCCAATTCCTGGATCGAGACATATCTTTGTGCCCATCAGGGAAGGCCATGTAGGAGTACTAGGGGGCTTGCATGGAGAATATGGACCTGCTCAACCAGTGGGTTAGTCTTAGATTGCCTGGCATGCTTCCAGTCCCAGGGAGTTCAGCCAGGGACTAATGTCTGTTTGTGAAGTGAGCTACACTAAACCCCCCCCTCCCCACAATCTATCTCTTTTAAAGACATATTTATCCATAACCATAATCCGTAACAAGTTAAGTTAGTCTTATAAGTCAATTATTGATCTTATTATTATGTATTAAGAAAATAAAACCAATTTTGTTTAAGAAGCCATTGTCTTGGTGAATTTCAGTTGCTGCTGGGAAGGAGTGGAGTGGAGTTCGTCTGGGAGGACCTCTTACCAGTGGGAAATAGGGAGGCCCCATGACCTTAGTGCCAGGAGGATGGTTTTCCAAACCGGAGCATTCTCTCTTTCCACCTGCACATTCCCTCTGGGATTGTATCTGGTGGTCCTACTCATGGTGATGCCCATGGCCAGCAGGTACTGCCGCAGCTCGTCGCTCATGAATGAGGTCCACAAGTTGCTATGGATGAAGCAGGGGTACACAAAGAGTGTGAGGACATTGCGGAGCCCCTTGATGACTGTAGCTGTGGTCATATCTGGGCAGGGGATGGCGAAAGAGAAGCGAGAGTATTGTTACAAGCCCAAAGGATTCAAAACCCAGCAGCAACTGAAATTCACCAAGACAATGGCTTCTTAAACAAAATTGATTTTATTTTCTTAATACATAATAATAAGATCAATACTTGACTTATGAGACTAACTTAACTTGTTACGGATTATATTATGGTTATGGATTAATATGTATTTAAAAGAGATACATTGTGGGGGGTTTAGTGTAGATCACTTCACAAACAGACATTAACATTTCATAAAAGACATCTCATTGAAAATGCAAGAGCTTTGCCGAAGTCAGACTTTCAGGCTCAGGTTGGCTTTGCAAAAGACAATGGAACTGCTTTGGAAAGAATTTCAAAAACAGCTGCAAATGGAAAAGTCCGGGCTCATATGCTGCTAAAGATCTTTCAAAGATTGGGTTTGAAGCCTTGGGAGAGGTTTCAGTTTTTACAAGCGGAGAGAGGAAAGAACAAACAGGATTTTTCTCTGAGAGAGAGAAAGAGAGAGAGAGAGAGAGAGAGAGAGAGAGAGAGAGAGAGAGAGAGAGAGAGAGAGAGAGGTCAGTTCTACAGTAGCAGTTGAGGCTGCAACATGGTACGCTGGCAGGCTTGTTGAAAGACCCCATTTTGAAGACAGGTTGTGAGTTCTGAGTTCAGCCTGTTCAAAACACTTATAATCCTTACAAGAGGAAATGACTGGCTAGAGTATTTCTCCTGAAATAAGGGAAACAAGAGGAACTCTGTGGTGACCTGGAAGAAGAGGTTATCATTTGGAAAACCCATGATGGGACAGGTTTCTTCAGCAAGACACTGAAGTGACTGTGCATGTCCAACGAGCAACAGGCGTCTCTCTGAAACCAAAAAGAACCTTCCTGAGTGGTAACTATTTAACTATCAACACCAGAGCCTGATAAAGATTCATAAATGTTGAATTCTGTGCCCAGTATAAGAATTGTCTGGTACTGATAAACTTGGAGAAGTGAATAACTGGACTGTGAAACAAAGAACATTCCTAAACACATAAACATTGCATACCACGTGTGTGCATAGAATTAGATGGGGGTTAAGTTAGGTTAAGTTAAGTTAATCGTAATAAGTTAAAGGTTGATCCTGTTTTTATGTTTAAAGATAATTAAAAGCAACTTTTGTTTAGTAACCATTGTCTTGGTGAATTTCTATTGCTGTTGGGTTTTGGGATCCTCTGGGCTTGTAACAAATTTAACCCCCATCTAATTCTAAGCACACATGTATGCAATGTTTATTTGTTTAGGAAAGTTCTTTTTCACTGTCCAATCATTCACTTTTCACTTCTCTAAGTTCATTGGTATCTGGTAATTGTCCATGTCTTTTCTTCTTCTTTCTGCATACTGTGCACGGAAATGGACAGGTATTCTTTGCACCAGGCTCTGGTGCTTTAACTTGTTACCGCTCAGGAAGGTCTTTGTTGGTTTCAGAGAGATATTTATTGTTTGTTGGACATGCACAAACTTACCTCCTCCAATCAGCAACTGAAATGCACCAAAGACACTTTCAAAATCAAACTCCAGTTTAATAATCTTCTATTTTTAATCTTCATTTTATTCAACAATACCAGAGGATTGTGGTCAGTCAATATCATTACTGGTTCATCAAAATTTTGCAGAGTGAGTATTAAAGAAAAGAGTGGAATAGTTCCTTTAATGAGCATTGAAATTTTTTGAAAATTAGGCAACTGGATGTCCAATTTCATCATCATGCTTTTCCAACAACACTGCCCCCTATCTGCTGCCTCATTAATGGCATCCACTGCTAAAGAAAATCTCGATATTTTAAAACAGGGATTTTGACATCACACATTTTTCCTCCTTTTTCAAATGATTGGCTAAAGGAAGAGCAATTTCTGCAAAATTCTTCGAAAACTTCCTATAATACCCTGCCTTTCCTAAAAATCGTCTCATTGCATTCTTGCCATTGGGAATAGGGAATTCAGAAATCACCTGCACTTCCACTTGAATAGCCACAACTTTGCCCTGAACAATTATAAGTCCTAAGCATTTCCAAATTCACTTTGAGCTTCGAATGATCTTGCAAACATTTTTTCAATTTCCATGAGATGTTCTTCCCATCTGTCATTTTTTGTGACCAAGGGTGAATAGACAAATGATCGAGAAGGATAAGGATTGGTGCCGTGATGGAGGGGAAATGATGATAATAAATAATAAAGTTGCTGTAAGGATGGGGATAGGCAGAAGGTAAGATGTGGGAAATCGCTGAAATGCTTTTACTTTAATGCTCGGAGTATTGTAAGGAAGGTGGATGAGCCAAAGGTGTGGATGAACACTTGGCAGTATGATGTGGTGGTGATTAGTGAGACGTGGTTGCAGGAAGGGTGTGACTGGCAGCAAAATATTCTGAGATTTCGCTGCTTTAGGTATGATAGAATTGGAGGGGTAAGGGGTGTGTGGCATTGCTTGTCAGGGAAAATATTACAGCGGTGCAGATGCGAGATTGATTGGATGGCTTGTCAAGGGAGGTGGCATGGGTGGAATCTGTACTCCCACTATCAAACAAACAGTTCGTTAAGCACCTGATTACATAGACGTCCATCATGGATCTGGCGAGTCCATGTGGTCCCTCTTGGTTCAGGGTGATGGAGGCCAGTATAAACTCGCTGTTCGAGTCCAATGAGAGCCCAAGATCCCAAGATGGCCACCTTCGCTGTTCCTCCGCGGTTCTGCAGGCCTGAGAAAATGGCACTGGCTGTGCGGTCCAAAATGGCGGTCCCGATGGCTCGCACATGGCGTCGTTGGTTCGCAGAGGAAATGGTACCGACTGGATAGTCTGGGGTGACGGCTGCTAGGTTTCGCAGGCGGTTAAGACTGGCAGACTTTTGCGTAATGTCTCCTTTCCCATGTCTAGTGCATACTGCCTCTTTGGCAGGGCAGCGTTTCCTTGGGTACTTGCCCTGCCTGCAGAAGTAGCATTTGGGGGTGATCACCTGCCAGGGCGGCTGAAGTCAGGTCATTAGAGGAGTGCGATCAGTCGTTCATGGTGCAGGATGATCCCCATCCCAAGATAGCGGCATCTGTGGCAGCCAAGAGGCAGATGAGTTTTGGAGGGCCACCTCCAGCATCACTGTTAATTCATCTGCCCCTTGCAGGTCGAGTATCTTCTGCTCCAGGAGTCGGTCTCTTATGTATCTGGAGTGGATGAGCCCTTTCGCATTCTGGGCGGCTGACACAACTTTGTAGTTGCACACCCTGCAGAGGGCCAGGAGGGCCTGCAGGTACTCAGTGCTCAATTCACTGGGTCGCTGCTTCCTGGTGGCCAGGAGGTGCCTTGCATAGACCTCGTTCACCCTTCTGCAATATACCTTCAGTATACCCATGGCCTCCACATATGATTTGGCATCAATGGACGGACCAAGGGTCCGACTCATGAGAAGAGGAGCTTCGGTCTGTCCTCGTCCGCGTTAACAATGTTTGCGGTCACCGTCAGGAAGTCCTCGAAGCAGCGTACTCAGAGTTCAAACATGTTCAGGGCATCAGTCGATGGAGGGTTTATGTTTAGTCTGTCAGGTTTCAGATATCGCTCCATTTTCTTGAACAATTAGAGTCAATAAAATTGAGGCACCATCAATTACCACAAAAGACTGAGGTTGTGAAACTTATAGGCTTTTATTGACTATAGATGGGAGCAACAACCAACTTCATGCAAAGGGGTTATGAGCAAGATGAGTCTCAGGAGACTCATGAGTCCAGCCGGCAGTAGCCAAAACAGTGGTTTACCACAGAAGTGTACCAGTAAGAGTCCTTAAATGCCTCTCTGATTGAGTTTGTCGTTGAGGAGTCTGATGATGGAGGGGCAGCAGCTGTTCCTGAACCTGGTGGAATGAGTCTAGTAGCACCGATGGCAGCATTCCCTGTAGATGTTCTCGATGATGATGGAAACAGACCCTTCTGGCCCACAAGTCTGAGCTGCTAAGTATACCCATGTATCCAATTCAACTTCCAACCTCATACATCTTTGGGAGGAAGCCAGAACACCCAAAGGAAGCTCATGGGGTCAAACTGTTAAATACCATTAAATGAACTGAACTGAATTGCTCTGACTCCCAATTCTGGGACGTAAAATTGTTGTAAACTATCCTGAGCCCTCCCCAAATATTCACAATGTTTCCACATATCCCAATCCAAAGGCCCAATAAAAAATCCTTCCTTGAATCCACTCTTGTCTTCATGAAGTACTTGTGTTTTTCCCCTACCTGCATTGATGCATTTTACATTTTCACAGCTATTTTGAAGGGTTCTGTTCCCTTTTATAGATCTGTAAAGTCGTATGTGACAAAACCAGTCCTACAGATGACCAAGGCGAGGGTTCACTGTTGAGGCATCGAGAGCTTGGATAGGCAGGTGTAGGAGCGTAGGGGATTTGGATGGGTGGCTGTTTAGGGTGTTGGGAACTTGATTGTTGGGTGGTCGAGGGGTCAGGAGTTCAGAGGGGCGGGCGGGCGGCCGGGATGAGGTTTCACGGTTAGAGTGTCACGAGTTTGGATGGACAGGCAGCCAAAGCAAAGATTCATGGGTCAGGGCATCAGGAGTTCAGATGGGCGGGCGGCCAAGACGAGATTTCATGGTCAGAGCATTGGGAGCTTGGATGGGCAGTCAGCCAAGGTAAAGTTTCATGGTCAGGGCGCCAGGGTGGGTGGTCGGGACATCGGGTGCTCGGATGGCCATGCGACCAAGGAGGGGCTTCGCAATCAGGGCATTGGGAGCTCCTATGGTCTGTTGGTCAGGGCCAAAAATAGGAGGGTTAATTTCTTCATGGGATATAAGGAATATAAGCAAACTATGGGCCATAATTGGAGGGGGGGGGGGGGTTGTCAACTTTTGCACAGAATCAAGTCATTCTATTATATCTCATCATTCACTTGGGCTATTTCCAAGGCTGAAGACTTTGTAATAATAACAGAGTCACAGAATTGTCATTTAAAGTACAGTAACAAACTCTTCAGCTCAATTAGCCCATGCCATCCATACGAGAATCATTTGCCTATGTTTGGTCCCTATCCATGGATCTGTCTAAATGTCTTTTAAACATGCTCCCACCTCTGCCATTTCCTCTGGCAGCCCCTTCCATATCCCCCACATTGCCCCTCAGTTCCCTTTTAAATCTTACCCCCTCACCTTAAATCCATCCCCTCTCGTTTTCAGATCCCCAACCATGTGACCATTTTACTTTATCAATGTCCCCATTAATTTATAGACCGTTATAAGGATAGAATAACTAGGAGAAAAGTTCCAACCTATTCCAATTTTCTTATAATTTAAGTCCATTGGTCCCTGCAGCATACTTGTGAATTTTTTCTGCACCCTTTCCATATTAATGATTCCATAGAAGGGTACCAGAACTGTGCACAATACTCCACATGTGTGGACTTATCAATGTCTTGTACAGTTGTAACACATGTACTCAGTTCCCTGATCGATGAAGGCAAGCTCCTCTCTATTATCTTGTCTACATGTGTTACCACTCTCATGGAACCATGTCCTTGTACCTCCAAGTCCCTTCTATTCCAATTCTCGAACTAACCATCTTGGACTCATGCCACTGAAATGGCTACCATACTATACCCAGTACTGTGGATGCACTTAAAGAGGATGAACGAACCTGGACAAGTGACCAAGTGAAGCTTTTCATCCATTCTATAACTAAAGGGTTGAGCTATTTACTGAACAAAATGGGGGCATCGAATAGTCACCCAAACGTTCTCAGAAGAAAGACTCTGGGCATGCCAAATGCGCTGGCCTGGTGAAAGTGACCACCATTGCCAGGTGTCCTCTGTATTCCATGAATTCTCTTGTACCTGTGTGAATGGTTTGCGAGCAAAGCAGAGAATCAACTTTCAAGTCAGAATCAGAATTAGAATTCAGTTTATTGTCATGGACATGTGTCACGAAGCGTGTTGCTTTGCAGTGGCATTGCTGTGTGTTACAGGCGCAAAATTTGGTATAAATGACATTTCCATAAAGGCACTATTTAAAGATAAATAAATGAGGACAAAAGAAGAGAAAAGAAAATGAGGTCGTGTCTGTGGTCCATTGTCCATTCAAAAATCTGATGGCCGATAGGAAGAAGCTGCTTAGGGTTTGATATCAGGGCATAGAATTATTCGACCCAACTATTCCAGCAAGTCTGTGCCAACTTTTGTCAAAAATTACTTGATTGTGTCCTTGTCTTCATCAATACAAAACAAAACAAGAAGATATTGAGACGAGAAGTGCTGGTGCCTGAATGAGAGCAGAGAAGGATATTATCCTAATGGCTTTTTTCTATTAGTGATACCAGTAACAGTAAAATCTCACTGCAAACAACAACTCACTTCACATTTAGTTGATGGATTAATGGACATCAAAACATGCATGGCTTGCTCTACATCATTCTTCTTTCAGAGTCGGCAGAGATTAGAGCACATGTTAAATGTTGCCACGAATAAGCCAGTTTCTCAAAGATCCGTCAGGGCTGGGGCGGCCAGCACGGCTTCATAGTCCTGTGCTGTCCGCCCCAGCCCCGTAGTCCCGTGCCGGCCGCCCCAGCCCTGACGTCCTGCGCTGGGGGACTGTCAGGCAGCGGGGAGTTGGGTCGTTGGCTGACTGTCATCAGCCCGTCCCCTTCTAGACCACCTGAAAGCTACTAGCCACTTTGCTTTGTTGCTTTCAGGTGCAATGGGGGATTCTCCGAGCTGGAGATTATACCTACAGAAGGAGGGTTAGGTAAGTCCTCCTCCTGGCCATGTTCTCCACTTTCAGGTGGCCACCCGACAGCCGCACTGGGGTAGAATAGGCAGCTTTACACTCAGGTATTCTGGCCACCTGAAAGTGACTTTAGCCTTACTTGAGAATGACCTATGTATTTAAAGAAACACACTTCGTGATGTGTTCTCACTGGCTTGTGTACTTACCTCGGCGTGGAGAGCAATGCAAGAGGTCTCACGGATGATGAAATAAATTTTGCTGAGGTCAAAGGAACTTTCCTGCTCCCATCACGGCAATGGCATCATGAAGAAGGCACATCAGTGCCTCTCCTTCCTCAGGAGTTTGTAGATATTTGATATGACATCGGAAACCCTGGTAGGTTTCTACAGATGTGTGATGGAAAGTGTGCTGCTGACCGGCTACATCATGGTCTGGTAAGGAGACATCAATACCCCTGAGCATAAAGCTCTGCAATAGGTTGTGGACACACCCTTGGACATCTCAGGTAAAACTCTCCACACTAGCGAGAACATCTCTACAGGGAACGCTGCTGTCAGAAAGCAGCAGGATCCACACCATCAAGCAAACACTCTGTTCCCACTGCTGCCATCAGGAAAGAGGTATCGGAGCCACAAGACTCACACCACCAGGTTCAGGAACAGCTGCTCCCCTCCACCACCAGACTCCTCAATAACAAATTCAGTCAAGGACTCGCTTAAGGACTCTTGCTTGTGCCCTTTTTTTTCTATCTCTGTATAGGACTGTCTGTTTGTCTACATTGAGTCAGGGTCTTTACTGCACTGCGGTAATCCTGCTTCACCCACAGGAAAACAAATTTCAGGGTTGTTTGTGATGTCATTTAGACAATAAAGCTGAAATCTGAAATCAGATCAGCGAGCAAGTCTAAATTCAGCAATGGGTAGTGAGTGGGACCCTCCTGATCAGATCTCCTGCAAGAAAATGCATTGATAATCTACCTCCTAAGGAAGATACATTTACAAAGAAGCTCTGGAAGTGGATGCAATGGCCCTAGTTGAGGTGGTCTCCAAGCAGTCAGGTAATAATGGATCCAAACTGTTCCCAGGAACATACACTGAGATGAGCATCCACTGTAGCTGGATAATCATCAACCTGGTGAAGGACGCAGGTGGAAGGAGAAGTCCACAAGCAAACGCTGCTGGCAGACGCATACTGGGGTGCAAGAGCACTGAAAGATGCACTGAAGCTTGGTGCAGTGCCCACAAAATCTCATGGAGATGGAAAATAGTCTAGGGCCTCATTACCACTGGATACTGAAGGGCTGGGCCCTGTGCACCAATCCCTCAAACACTTGTTGGATTCACTCTTTAGGGAGGAATCATGAGGCAATGAAAGCCTCACCGTCCGAAGATAAGGTGTGGGTCATTTAGGACTGAGATGAGGAGGAATGTTTTTACTCGGATTGTGAACTTGTGGATCGATTAGATTTGTCTGACTCTGACTCTGGGGGTAGTGGAGAACCAAGCACAGTGGAGGGTAAAGAAGAAATGGAGAGTTACCTGAAATGAGGACAATCTCCCCATGTGCTGCCTGACCCGCCAACTTCCTCCAGTCGCCCACTCATGTTACCAAACCGGCACTAACAGAGTGCCAGAGACCCACATGTTGATGCCGAAAAGAACTTCGGTTAAGTGGGTTTTGGGTGATCGGAAACGAACTGTATTGCAATCTTTAAGAAAAATCTTGGATGGACACTTGGGTTTCGAGTGATATGGCCAAATGCAGGTAGGTGGGGCTGGCATATTTTGGTCAGCATGAGCAAGTTGGGCTGAAGGGCCTGTTCCAATGCTATATGTCTCTATGATTCAGTGACTCTCAAACAGTCATGCTCAAACTTTTTTGGGGGCTATGGCCCCCATGGGACTCTACTTAGAATTTGACATACTTACCGACACTGAAATAAGGAATGAGGATGTGTCTATTCCTGACATCAATACAGAGTCAGCCTGCTGAATCACAGAAAGTAATGAGTCAACTCAACAGACTGGTTGATGCCTAATCCCTGCAACGAGAACATCAGAAACGAGCACATGGTTGATGAGGTCGATCATCTAAGGCAGCCAATCAGCAGACTATTTCTGTCATGGTGCAAAGGGGAAAGGGGGAGGGGTACTTACATTTTATATGTAAATGAGTCTTCTGTAGCAATTGTTGTAAATTTAATTTTGACTTTGGGATATTTTAGAGTACTGCTACAAATAAGATAAGGAGAGCCTCAGAACATCTGCAGGATACATACATGGATAGGGAAGACATAGAAGGATATGGGGCAAATTTAGGGGAAATGGGACGAGCAGCTCCTGGAATGGTAGGATGTGTCTATGAATAAATCTGATTTACCTGTTTTGTTAAAATGCTAGAAACCCAGTTTGACCATTGTCATGTGACTCTTGTGACTTTGCTTTTCCCAATTGAGTTGCGACTATTAAATCCAAAATGGAGCCAAGAAATGGCGACATCCTTGTGATGCCTGGATAGCAAGCAAAATGGGCTTTTCACTCTATGTGACAGTAAGGGCGGCATGGTTAACGTTGCAGTTAGCACGACGCTGGTAACAGTGCCAGCGATCAGGACTGGGGTTCGAATCCTGCGGTAACTCGAAGGGGTTTGCGTGTTCTCCCCATGTCCAAGGGGGTTTCTTCCGGTTTTCTCTCCGCCTCCAAAATGTACCAGGAGTGTAGGTCAATTGGGCACAGGTTTGTGGGCCAAAAGGGCCCATTACCATGCTGATTGTCTAAGTTTAAAACTCAGCTCAGACAGGCAACTTGTTCAGAATGGACAACTTGGGCTGAATGGCCTGTTTCCATATTGTTTCATTCTGACCCTGTGCTACCTTCTTCAAAGAAGATGGCACGTGATGTCAAACAAAATGTACACGCACTATTCACACACAACTCAAATCCATATTTATACCACAAATTGTTGAACCTATATTTTGTCATGCATCATTTATTAATTAATATTTTGAGAATCAATGGGTGTATCCATTATGAATTAATGTGATTGATTCTGATCTCTTCTTATTGAAAATATTATCCGGTTTCTATAAAAAGAGAGCAGATGAAGGGTCCATTACAACATTTAAGTGGAATTCATTAACTGAGTGCAGAGATACAGTTGCATTTTATTTGTTTTTGAGATTTTTTTTAACGAAACAACTACAGCAAGTAAGGATCTTGGTGCATGTGTATATTCTACACTGTGTACAACAATAAATTCAGCATCCTTGTGAATTGGAAGTGACCAGAGGAGTTCCTCTCACAACTGAAGATCAATGTTTGAGAATGGGATTAATGCAGTGGTTCACACTTCCTACCTCTTGATACTTCCTCATGAGCATATGCATTTAAAAGGAGAGCTTAGGCGGCATTAGTTCAGTACAGGAGAAGATGATGGTATTGGGTATACATGCAGGCAGTCCTGAGACAATCGATGATCCTACTCCCCTCTTGGCTTCCATTCAGAGTGTATGGAGGTGACAATGAGGACAGCTGGAGGAACTCAACAGGTCAGGCAGAATCCACAGAGAGAAATGGTCAGTCAGTGTTTCAAGTCTGGACCCATTATCCAGTCACAGTAACCGATTAATATGTAGGAGTGGCTTGACATCGAATAACTTAAATAGTTTGGATTTGGCCTTTGGCTTAAACATATGTATAAATATAGCTGACTCCTTAAATCAGTGGTTCTCAACCTTTTCCTTTCCACTCAAATCCCACTTTAAGTAATCCCTAGGCCATCGGTGCTCTGTGATTAGTCAGGGATTGCAAAAGGTAGGATGTGAGAGGGAAGGGAAGGTTGAGAATCAATGCTCTAGACCCAATTGTTACTGAAATATTTTGTTTGAGAAAAATTGTCATTGGGCCATTTCCTTTGGAGTTATGAAACCATGCACAAAACAAGTCAATTAGGGACAATTAAAACAGTAGTTTTCAAATTTTTTCTTTCCACCCACATCCCACCTTAAGCAATCTCTTACGAATCACAGAGCACCAATGACATAACGGATACTTAAAGTGGTACGTGAGTGGAATGAAAAAGGCTGAGAACCACTGCCTTAAATATTAAAATTCTTAGTGTATATTTCAGCCAAAATTATCAAACCCCTTTATTCTCTTTGTGGTAGTAAAGGATCTGCAATGAAATTTCAAATTAAATTGTTTTGTTTCAGAAATTGAGTAGTACATCTTAAATTTCTTCATTATGATTTAGAGGCATTTGTTTAGTGAATGTATCAGGTCAGATGTCAGGTATCAGGCAGCGTTTTATTGTCACTTTAACACCATATTGTAAAGCAGTGCCATTGAATTAAACTGAGACAACGTTCTCGAGATCACAGTAATTATACAAAAGCTGCTTGACAAAAGAGTACTACATACAATTAATTTTTCAGAGATTAGATAATGGCACAAGTAGACACTAGATGCAAACTAGACGTTAAAAATGTCCGCAAATTCAAGTAGAGAACATTCCCCAATCCACAGGGGCTGCTACGGGCTTCTAGTCATGCAGCCATCACAGGTCAGGTCACGGACCTCTCCAGGACAAGGAGTTAAAAGTCTGCTAGCATTAGCTACCACATAGTCATAGTTGATGGAGATCCCAAAAGCTCTGGTGCCGTCCACCACGAGGTCCATGGCATTGCATCCTCTAGACCTCCAAACTCACCACGAGGCCAAGGACAGCACATGCTCTAGACTTCAGAACTCACCCCAAGGCCAAGGACAATGGATCTCCAGACCTACGACCTGCCACGTTTCTGCAGCCCCAGTCATAACCGGACGCCACCTCTGATTCCGTCGCTCCATCCTCTCCTCTCAACCCCCAGCAGTGGACATCGCTGACGTTGACCCAAAGAGTCTGGAAAGCCGTTGGGCCACAACGACACAAAGTGGGTTGACCTCCTCCTCTAGGCTGCGCCTGAAGCTCCATTCTTCAGCGGAGGAGTTCTCCTCAACTTCAGAGCACTCCCCACTTGCAAGCCTCGATTCACTGCGATCCAAAGTCCAACTTTATTGGATCAAAAGTTGTGCACGGCATCAGCTTATGAGTTCCCGCAGCAACCATAGTCCAGAGTAACCACTGAGGGCTGTACCCGCGCTGTTGTGTTAAACAAGAATCTCTCCAGATGCTGGTGCCAAGTGCAATGCCCAGGAGAAACTCAGTAGGTCACGCAGTGATGGATAACCAATAATTCGCGGGAAGGGGGTGGTCAAACACAAAAGCGTGCTGACACTTTGATTTTAGTAAAAACGTAGAAATGCTGGAAGAACTCAGCAGATCTCGCAGCATCCATAGGAGGAAAGACATATTAGTGATGTTTTGGGCCTGATCCCTTCTTCAAGGTTAGAGTAAAAAGCAGGCACACCTTGAAGAAGAGCTCAGGTCCAAAACTGACAAGTGCCTGACTAAAAGAAAGGGCAGGGGGAGGAGTACAGACCAACAGACAAAAGGTGCTAATTGGATATGGAGAGGAGAAAAGATGAGAATTCACAGATTTACCCCGCCCCCTCCCCCATACAATTCTCCTGCCCTGTTATCCATGTCTCCTGGCTATGGACCCACACTCATCTCCCTACTCTTTTTCCCCTTCACTCCCTACCTCTTTATTCAGGCACCTACCTGCCTATCTTTTGCTTGTACCTTGACAAAGGTCTCAGGCCTGAATTTTTGGTTGGATATCTATTGATGCCACGGGACCTGCTGAGTTTCTCCAGCAATTTTGTGCATTTACTAAGACAGCAGGGTCTGAAGACTTCCTTGTTTCAGTCTAACTGTGGTAACTCTTTACTATAAAAATCCTAAATTGCAACCATTAATTGCGGTCCATTATTTTCTGGCACTTCACTATCTGCAGAAAGTATCCATGATCCTCTGGATCTCTGTCGGGACTGGCATCACATTCAACGGACAGCGGAAATTGCTCACATCTGTTTGACAGATAGATTTTCATTTGCAACTGTCACAATGATCTAACGTTATTTTTCAGCTCTCAAACAATTTTCAGCCAGGATCGGATGCCAATCAGACTGTACTTTTTTCGCACTCTGTACATTTTTTTTTATTGAGCACGAACATAAATTCTGCCCAGGAGGCTCATAGCGTATGGAGCAACTATGTGCAGTCTTGACAAAATAGATAGGGTTCTTGCTCCAGCTAAAATTGTGTGCGTTGGTCATAAAAGCACCTTTGCCAAACTTGTCCTTGGCATCATCTTCTATTGACTAGAAAGCTTTTCATCAGCGGTTCAATCTACAATGGGAACCTGAAACTGCGAGCTGCTGGGCAGTGAGGGGTCAAAGGACTCACACCAGGCTGTGGGCTACTGGTATTGGAAACAGGATCCCAGAGGGTGCTGAATGCAAGGAGGACTCCCAAAGGGCACTGGGCGCCAAAGGCTTCCCCGTCGTGTCAGCGATTTGCATCTAAGTTCATGGTTGCCGATATCTTGAATTGGACTGGAGTCTTGAGTGGCTGAGGCGAATCCACGGACATTCGGTGACTCTGAGTGGACTTTTGTTTCTTTCTCTGACTGTAAGGGGCGCCGGGCAATGCTACTAACAAATCTTTGCCTGTCTTATAGCAGACTAACGGCCATTTTGTGTAATATTATATTTCTATTTTATTACAAGGCAATAAATTAAATAAAAAGAGAAACAGGCATTATTAGTTAGAGTAGAGATTCCAAAAGTGGACGCTGCCTCTCCCCTGTGGGCGGTGAAAAGATCCAAGGAGGCGGTGATGAAAAAGGGGGAACTCAGAGACTTTTTTGAACCTTCAGTCTTCTTATTATTTCATCTGCTGCAAAGTTTAATGAAGAAACCAGTGCAACAATTTTCTGGCCAGACTCCAGATGGCAATGGTGAGCAGTCAACAGCAAAAAGGCGATCTGGCAAGAGCTGGCCTCAGTGGCCGCCATGTTGTACTGGCGTCACTACCCCCACCCCACCCCACTCTGAGCCGCCTCAAACCTCCCCAACCTGCTCAGTGCTGCCACCAATCCCCCAACCCCGCCTCGCTCCGTGCCGCCATTATACCTCCCACCCTTTGTGCCCTAGAGTCCAAGGGGGTGGCAGCACACAAATATTTAGGAACCCCTGCGTTAGCACAACGCAGTTACACCACCAGCGACTGGGGTCTGAATCCAGCACTCTGTATGGAGTTTATATATTCTCCCTTGTGTCTGCATGTGTTTCCTCCGGGTGCTCCGGCTTCCTCCCAGCATTCAAAATGTAATGGGGCTGTAGGTCAGTTGAGCATAATTGGGCGGAATAGGCTCGTGGGCTGGAAGGGCCTGTTACCATTCTGTATGTCTAAAAGAAAATCATAGTCAATTGGCATCACCTTATATTGAGCGTATTTTTTTTCTCGCTATGGTTCACTGGACTTAAACCTGAAACAAGACTTTCAGAAAGAAAGAAAATACAGAAACACTCAGCAGGTCAAGTGGCATCAATGGAAAAAGAAATAGATTTTACACCAGTTCTATTTTAAAAAATATTTTATTTAAGTTTTAAGAAAAAAAAACAGAATATAGGAATCAAGTAATATAATAACAATAATTCATTGAATGTAACATCATAGAAAAATATTCATTAGGTCCAAAATAAAAAAGGGAGAGACCCTCATCTCCCAGCACCCCTCCCCCAGGTTTGAAAGAAAAGGGGACAGATGGCTGGAAATAGAGGGAGATAAAAAGAGAAGAAAAACCAAAAGGAGCAAGGTTCGACATCTTGAGTCACATCATTTTAAAAGTATTAAATTTCTAATAAGAAGTACTCTAGTTGAAAAATATCAAAATAAATTATACAATCTGGGCATTTAAGTAATCTAAATAAGGTTGCCAAATTTTGATGAGCATGCTATATCTATTCCTAAGACTCTAAGAAATCTTCTCAAGGAGAATACAACTCTGCACTTCCATGTTCCAACGATCTATGTGAAGTAGAGAATCAGATTTCCATGTTACCGCTAAGTATTTCCTGGCTATTGACAATGCAATTTTAATCAATTTCAATTTAATTCAGGAGGTTAACTTTTATAACTGCCAAGTTCCCCATAAGGAACAGTTAGGGGTCTAGAGGGAAGATCACGTACACAACTGTTGTCAACACTTTCCCCAATTCTATCCAAAAGGGTCTTAATTTTGTGCAAAGCCAGGTGGAATGTAAAAAAGGTATCAACATTGATACCACACCTAAAACACCCAGCAGAAAATTCTGGTTTATTTTTATGCATCTTTTGAGATGTGAGATAGAATTGGTGCAAAAAATTATAATGAACCAGTCTAGATCTAGAATTAATTAATACTATCTACACATAGATCTGACCAGCATTGTGGATTGATTACAGTGCCCAGATCCAATTCCCACCTCTTCCTCGATCTATGTAGTCCAAATTTTGGGCTTTGATCTTGGATCAGAGCATATACATTAGATATAAATTTGGTTGCATTCCCCTTTCGAATGAGAATTTCCGCATTGGTAGGACCATTAATGGTCCTCACTTTTCCCTCAAAAAAGATCCCAATTGGAGATAGCAGAATGTGTTGTTTGGTAAATTATATTTATGTTTAAGTCCCTCAAAAGACATAAATTACCTCTGGTGATCATAACAATCTTCAATGCACCTGTACCATGTTGGTACCAGGTCGCCAAGATTCTACTACCCATGGATATTAAACTGTTTTCCGATAAAGACATCTCTGAGGGTAATCCCTCTTGAATCCCACAAATTGTTTAATTTTATTAACAACAGTTCTATTCTGAAACATCATCTGTTTCTCAATACGCTCAATATAAGGTGATGCCAATTGAGACATACAGAACGGTAACAGGCCCTTCCAGCCCACGAGCTGAATGTTTCTGGCATGTTCCATTTTAGTTTCATTTTCCAGCATCTGGAGATTTTGGTTTCGACAGGACTGCAGAGTCAACGAGAGTGACATTTGTCTTGTCTAGGAATTAGCCCACATGGCAAAATAATGCAGGATGAATGTGTGAGAAAGATGGGGGAGAGAGGTTGAGGATGATTGCCATTGAATGACCTTCCTGACTGGTATGTATAAAATAAAGAATCATCTCCACCATCCTATAATGTCACATTCAGTCTCTTCTTCCACTTGGCAATGTCTCTCTTTTCACTTTTGTTTAATAAATGAAGATGATTTTGCCCTGACATTTGTCATTTTCAACATTGTGCTATTTCCATAAAGATTTGGCAACTTGAGTGGATTCCACACAGCTGAGAATATGACATTGGGTTGATTGCCAATTAGGAAATATTTATCTTTTCAGATCTTTTCAAGCCCAGGTTCGTAAGTCCCTCTGTTTATTTTTTTAGCTCATTCACAGACTCTAGCTGCTACAGCTGATAGATAATTACTGTCCACCCCAGTACATTAAAGCCTATATCTGGCACCTATGGGAATTGGTTGATGCCGGATAAGTGTATTTTCCGGTTGCTTGGGACTTACTCCTACTTCTTCTTTGGCTTGGCTTCGCGGACGAAGATTTATGGAGGGGTAATGTCCACGTCAGCTGCAGGCTCGTTGTTGGCTGACAAGTTCGATGCGGGACAGGCAGACACGGTTTCAGCGATTGCAGGGGAAAATTGGTTGGTTGGGGTTGGGTGTTGGGTTTTTCCTCCTTTGTCTTTTGTCAGTGAGGTGGGCTCTGCGGTCTTCTTCAAAGGAGGTTGCTGCCCGCCGAACTGTGAGGCGCCAAGATGCACGGTTTGAGGCGAGATCAGCCCACTGGCTGTGGTCAATGGGGCAGGCACCAAGAGATTTCTTTAGGCAGTCCTAGTACCTCTTCTTTGGTGCACCTCTGTCACATTGGCCAGTGGTGAGCTCGCCATATAACACGATCTTGGGAAGGCAATGGTCCTCCATTCTGGAGACGTGACCTACCCAGCGCAGTTTGATCTTCAGCAGCGTGGATTCGATGCTGTCGGCCTCTGTCATCTCGAGTACTTCGATGTTAGGGATGAAGACGTTCCAATGAATGTTGAGGATGGAGCGGAGACAACGCTGGTGGAAGCGTTCTAGGAGCCGTAGGTGATGCTGGTAGAGGACCCATGATTCAGAGCCAAACAGGAGTGTGGGTATGACAACGGCTCTGTATATGCTAATCTTTGTGAGGTTTTTCAGTTGGTTGTTTTTCCAGACTCTTTTGTGTAGTCTACCAAAGGCGCTATTTGCATTGGCGAGTCTGTTGTCTATCTCGTTGTCGATCCTTGCATCCGATGAAATGGTGTAGCCGAGATAGGTAAACTGGTTGACCGTTTTGAGTTTTGTGTGCCCGATGGAGATATGGGAGGGCTGGTAGTCATGGTGGGGAGCTGGCTGATGGAGGACCTCAGTTTTCTTCAGGCTGACTTCCAGGCCAAACATTTTGGCATTTTCCGCAAAACAGGACGTCAAGCGCTGAAGAGCTGGCTCTGAATGGGCAACTAAAGTGGCATCATCTGCAAAGAGTAGTTCACGGACACGTTGCTCTTGTGTCTTGGTGTGAGCTTGCAGGCGCCTCAAATTGAAGAGACTGCCATCCGTGCAGTACCGGATATAAACAGCGTCTTCAGTGTTGAGGTCTTTTATGGCTTGTTTCAGCATTATGCTGAAGAAGATTGAAAAGAAGGTTGGTGCAAGAACGCAGCCTTGCTTCACGCCATTGTTAATGGAGAAGGGTTCAGAGAGCTCCCTCAATGTCTAACTAATACACCTACAATAGGAATAAACAGTTCAAAGGACAAAGACAAAAATACTATACTATCCTTAAACTGAACAAACTTCACTTTGCACCTTTAACCATCGCTACATCTGCAGGTTCCTCCCCCTCCACGAAACTGCCCGAAAGACAAACAATAACGTTATAATTAACCCTCACCCCCCCCCACTAAGTTTACAGATATAGCCGCATCAATCAGCTGTTCATCCTGAGTGACGCCATTGCTGTTTCACACAACTTTATTCAAACAACTTCTATGAGCAAAGGAAAACCTAGACAGGCCACTGGCCTGAATATTTCATCTTCACCAAAGGTTTATGTGTAACTTCAGAGAACATTTACTTTTACCATTTTAAACTTACATGTTTTTTACCTATTATTTTATTCCTAACTATTTTCTTCATTTTTTACCCCCAGGTTGCTTGAGGCTGCCAGTTGCTTCACTTCCAGACAGCAGTTGTTTTACTGTAAATAGTGGGCATGAACCATCGTGAGGTCAGTGGTCTCAAATCTCTGGCGACTCACAGTCACTGTTATGGATGTGAACATTTTAATGCAAGATCATGTTGTTACTTGAATTAATATTCCCTCCTTTGTTGGTGGGGTGTGAACTCATGACCCTAAATCAAAGGTCAAGGCCCTCTGTCATTTTTGCTCTTAACCTCATCACATGCCATCATATACCTTGCACAAAAGATTCACAAGAACAAGGAGGAGAGGCTAGATGCAAGACATGTTAGAGGAACTCAGTGGGTCTGGTGGGATAAGCTTGGACCTTTCTCCTTGGAACACAGGAGGCTAAGTGTAAACGTTATGGAGGTTTTCAAAATCATTAGGAGAAGAGATGGAAGAAATAGCATTAATCTTTTTGCCCAGGTGAGAGAGGAAAGATTTAGCAGGTACCTGAGAGGCATTTTCTTTACATATATGGTATAGACCATAAGACAGGAGCAGAAATAGGCTATTCAACCCATGGAGTCAGGCTCCTTCCATTTAATCGTGAGCTGATCCATTTTCCCACATTGCCCCACTGCCCGGCCTTCTCTCCATAACCTTCAATGCCCTAAGAACCTATCAATCTCTGACTTAAATACACCCAATATCTTGGCCTCCACAACCGCCTGTGGCAACAATTTCCATAGCTTACCACCCTCTGGCTAGAAATTCTTCTGCATCTCTGTTCTAAGTGGATGCCCTTCAATCCTGAAGTTGTGCCTTCTTTCCCACCATGGGAAGCAGCCTTTCTACATCTACTCTGTCCACGCCTTTCACATTCAAAATGTTTCAAAGGGCCCCCTCATTCTCCTAAATTTTAACAAGCTAAGAGCTATCAAACACCCTTCATTATGACAACCCTTTCATTCCAGGAATTATCCTGGCGAGCCTCGCCTGAACCCTCTCCAATGCCAGCACATCCTTTCTTAAATGAGGATCTGCCGGAGGAAGTGATAGAAGCAGAGGCAAATGTAAAGTTTATTCAGACAGGTGCATGGGTAGGAAAGGTTTAAAGAGCCCAAGAAATCACAGGCAAAACCCTCTACAGGGAGAGCAGCAGCAATCATTAAGGATCCACACCACCCAGGTTCAGGAATAGCTGCTACCCCTCCACCATCAGACTCCTTAACAACAAAAATCAAACAGGGACTCATTTAAGGACTCTTACATTTGCACTTTATAGATTTTTTTTAATTGTCTCTGTATTGTACAGTCAGTTTGTTTACATTTTTTATCCATTTGCAATTCCTTATTTGTTTAAATGTGTACATTTTTTTGAACTACCAATAAGTGATCATTCTGCCTCGCCTGCAGAATAAAGGATCTCAGAATTGGATGTGATGTGATATGATGTATGTACTCAGACAATAAATCTGAAATCTGAGGATATGGGCCGAATACAAGCAAATGGGAGTAATTTGATCATCGTGAGCAAGATGGGCCAAAGGACCTGATTCTATGTAATTTTTCAATTCTACACATCATGAGCAGACATGCCTTCACTCGTCTTGGTCCTACGGTCTCCTTGCTACATCCTCTCCAAACACTTGCTTAAAATGCTCCCTTTTGGACATTGAAGCGTTAACTATTTCTCTCTCCTCAGATGCTGCCTGAGCAGTCAAGTATCCTCAACATTTTCATTTCAGATTTCCAGCATCTTCAGTTTTGATTCTCAAACAATAAGAATGAATGTGGTAGGGCAGCACGGTTGGCGTATTGGTCAGCGCAGCGCGTTTACGGCGCCATTGATCGGGACCGGGGTTCAAATCCTGCGCTGTCTGCAAGGAGTTTGTACGTTCTCTCCGTGTCTATGTGGGTTTTCTCCAGGGGCTCCTGTTTCCTCCCGCCGTTCAAAATGTACCAGGGGAGGGTGAAGGTTAATTGGGCGGCAGAAACTCATGGGCCGAAATGGCTTGTTACCGTGCTGTAGGTCTAAATTTAAATCTAAATCTAAAAAAAATGAAGAAAAAATCCATTTGTGCTCTAAAGTCTGAATTAGTAAGATTAAAAATAACTGCTGGCTGCATATATGATTTATATTCATTTTTATTCAGAAATCAATGGCAAAATTAGAGAGGGGAATTATTCTATTGCCAGCAATTATTCTTCATATGGATGACTGAACCTGAAGCTTGCCAAATATTTGTAAGCATTAAAATATGATTTGTGTTGACTGATCACCACCAAACATGTTAAATGGTGCAGAATTGATGGATTGCTTTGGAAGGGAAGAAGGGTGCACAGAAAACAAATCTAAATTTCATCTATTACTGTTGTGGTGAGGCATTGGGCAGAGATATTTTGGAGCACAGTCTGGAGAAGTATTGTTGGTCTTGAGGGAAACCGTGGATGATTGCAGAACTTACAAGAATGCATTGAGGCAGTCTTCAGAGTATTTTAAAGCATCTGTGAAATGAGTTATTAGTTGGTGGATTTGAGATGATTGATGTGACTTGGTGGCACCAGCGAAACTTAGAAAAATCCTGCAAGTTTCCAGCAGAGGTAGGCAAGTTGCTTCCATTGGTGGGGGAGACCAGAACAAGGGGGACTCAAGCCTAAAGTTCAGGGTAGTAGATTTAGGATGGAGTTGAGGAGGCTTTACCCAGAGGGCAGTGAAACTATGGAATTTGCTGCCCATTGAAGCAGTGGAAGCGTCCTCAATAAATATATTTAAGACAAGGTTGGATAGAGTTTTACATAGTAGGGGATTTAAGGGATATGGGGAAAAGGCAGGTCGGTGGAGATGAGCCTAACATCAGATCAACCTTGATCTGTTTGAATGGCGGAGCAGGCTCGAAGGGCCAGATGGCCTCTTCCTGTTCTTGGTTCTTATGCTCTTATCCTCTCTTTTTCTGTAACCATCCCACTCTGGCCTGTCTACTCTCCAACACTTTCTATATTATCCTGCTGGCCTTGCTTGCAATTTGCCATTCTTCCTTTTCACTGCAAACCTACACTCAGCAATCGTGCTCTTCACATGGCTGTCTGAATATTAGAGACACCCTGTCAGTCTGCTCACAGAAGAACTCTTCTCACTCTACAGGACATTTTATGACATATAAACACATTAGTAGGAGTTATTCTTGCCTTTGGTCAGATCATAAGCAGGAGTAGGTGATTTTCCCAACGATCTCTCTGAAAACCTGATCCCCCGATTTCTTTAATGTCCAAAAAAAATTATCTCATGTTTAGGCTTAATGCACCCAATGACTGACTGTTCACTCTTCAGGGATAGAGAAATCTAAGAGTTTACAACCCTCAGTCAATTCATAGAGTAACATGCATAGTAACCTGGCCCTTCCACCCAACTAGTCCATGTTGACTAAGGTGCCCGTCTTTGAGTCATATCTCTCCAAGCCCTTCCTATCCATGTACCTGTCAAGTTTATTGTCATCTGATTGCACAAATACAACCCAGCATTTTGCAGGCCAGTTTGAGTCTCTGAGCGCAGGCCACTACACGAACACCACCCCCCCCCCCAGAACCGGCAACCAGACTGTACCCTTAGGTGACCTGTCCCTGCATCGTGGGGAAGGAGTGTAGACCACCTCATTACAGTCCAGATGTGCTGATTTCAGGGAAAAGGTTTCCTCCTTGCCACCAATGTCGAGGATGAGGGTGGAACCATTGTCCCTAATGACCGTGTAGGGCCCCTCGTAGGGTTGTAGCAGTAATGGCCTGTGTGTGCCTCTCCTCACGAACATGTACCAGCAAGTCCTTAGGTCCTTCAGGATGCTATAATTGGACTGGCCATGTGGTGGGGGCTGCTGCAGGATCAAGGACCCAAGCTTCTGCCGTAGGATCTCAAGGTTCACCGCTGGGTCTTACGGGTGTTTATCGGGGGCGAGAAATTCCCCAGGGATGATAAAAGGTGCACCATAGACCATCTCCACTGCCGAAGCATTGAAGTCCTTCAGCCCAGTGCGGATTCCCAGCAGGACCCAAGTCAGTTCATCCATGCAGTTGGGTCACTTGAGCCGGGCCATCAAGGCTGCCTTGAGGTGCCTGTGGAAGCACTCCAACAACCCGTTGGCCTGTGGGTGATACACCAAGGTGTGGTGGACCTTCCTAGCCAGAAAGTTAGCCAGCACCGCCCAGAATCTGGAGGTGAATTGTCCTCTTCTGTTCAAGATGAGGCACCGTAGGACCCTGAATATGGACACCCATGTGTCAACTAGTGCCCTGGTGCAGGTTTCTGTGGTGCTATCAGCCAGCAGGACTGCCTCCGGCCACTTTGTGGAGTGGTCTAGCATAGTCAGGAGGTATCTCGCCCCACAGTAAACTGATAATGACCCCATTAAGTCGATGTGCACGTGGTTGAACCTGCGCCACACCAACTCAAAAGTCTGTGTGGGCATTCTGGTGTGAACCTGCACTTTGGAATGGATGACTGACTGTTTGTGCAAGTCTTGGCTCACTGACTGACCTATTTATGGAGGCCATGCCAGACAAACCTGTTGGCCAGCATTTTGACTGCGGCACGGATGGCGGGGCGGCCATTTTGTGAATAGCATCGAAAATCTGGTGTCTCCATGCAGCCGGGATGATGGGGAAGGGTTTGGCGGTAGAAACGTCACAAAGCCGTGTCAAGTTACCTGGGCCAACAGGTACATCCTCCACCCTAAGACCAGAGATGGCTGACCTGTAAGCAGGGATCTCAGGATCTTGATGCTGTGCTTTGGATAGGGCCCCGTAATCACCCCCTTGGACAAGGCGTGTATCGATTCAATCGTGGGGCATGGCAGAGTGTCGGCCACCACGTTATATTTCCCCACAATATGCTGAACGTCCATGGTAAATTCGGACACGTAGGATAAATGCCTCTGCTGTCGGAACGACCACGCATCCGAGACCCATTGGAAAGTGAATGAGAGTGGCTTGTGGTTAGTGAACACCCTAAATTTCTGCTCTTCCAAAAAGGAATGGAAAAGTCTTACCGCCAAGTACAGATAAATGCTGTATTTGAATTTTGGGGGGCAGAGGTGCATGCTGGGGTTCTCAATGGCCCTCGATGAGTTGTTCTAGCATGCCCCCTACCACTGTGCTGGAGGCATTGACAGTCATAGTGGTAGGTGCCTCCGGTCTGGATGGACCAGGAGGGTGGCGTTAGCCAGCGCGTCTTTGGCCCTCTGGAACACCCTGGAGGATTCCTAATCACAAGCAATGTCTTTTTCCGTGCTGATCATAAGCGCAAAGAGGGACGCATGATGCGTGCCACTGCCAGTATGAACGTGTGGTAAAAGTTTATCATATCGGTGAATCTCTGCAGTCCTTTCACCGTGCGTGGCTTAGCAACATACCAAACACCTCAACCTTCTCAGGGAGGGGTCTGGCCCCGTGCTTGTTAATTCTTTGCCCCAGGATGGTCTCCAGACTGAACTGGTTCTTAGTGAGGTTGATGGTCACCCCACACTCACTCAACCAAGTGCACAGTTGTCTCAGGTGGGGAGTGTGCTCTTTGCGGCTGCGGCTAGCAATGAGGATATTGTCAAAATAGATGAACGCAAATGGGAGGTCCCGGCCCACTGTGACCATCAGCCACTGGAAAATTTGTGCCGCATTCTTTAGACCGAAGGGCATGTGGAGAATTCAAAACCAAAGGGGGTTATGGTTGTAGTCTTGCGGACATCTGGAGAGGGGTGAACTGGGATCGGTGGCACCCCTGGCTGAGGTCCACCTTGGAGAATACCCTTGCCCTGTGAAGGTTGAAGGCAAAGTCTTGGTCGTGGGACACAGAATATCTATCGGGCGTGGTGGTCTCATTGAGGCAGCGGTAGTCACCGCATGGTATCCAACCCCCTGCTGATTTGGACACCATGTGGAGGGGAGAGGTCCAGGGACTCTCAGAGCACTACACAATCCCAAGCTCCTCCATCTTTTTGAACTCCTCCTTGGCCAGGCTGAGTTTCTTGGACGGGAGTCGGTGTGCCGGTGTGGAGCAGGAGGTATATGATACCTTACCCCATGCTTTGGCTCAGCCATGGAGAACTGTGGCACTACTATCGAGGGGAACTCTGTCAGGATGTGGGCAAACTCATTGTCTGAGAGTGTTATAGAGTTCAGGTAGGAGGGAGGGAGGTTTAGTTTTCCCCAGAGGCAGAGCCTCAAAAATTTTTTGGCATTCACCAAGTGCCGTCCTTTGAGGTCGACCAGCAAAAAGTGAGCCCAAAGGAAGTCGGCCCCAGGAGCGGTGGCGCCACTGCCGCAATGGTAAAGGTCCATGTAAGGCGGCTGTTGTCGAAATGAAGGGGGGTGGTGCGGGACCCGAAAGTTCGAATGGAGGAGCTGTTGGCTGCCCTCAGTGCTTGGCCCTGTTTGCCGCAGTGGGTGACAAGGCCTGCAGGGGGTAGGACGCTTATCTCGGCACCAGTGTCAAGCCAGAAACGCCTGTCCAACAGTGAATCCCAGAAGTGGAGCAGCCTATCATGTTGGCCAAACCACCGCAGCCGTCAATGACGGTTGGCTAGGGCGTTTCCAAAAAACCCGCAAGGTGGGAAGCATCGATGGGCCTCTGCGCCCCATCGCTGGTGGTAGTAGCATAGCTGGCCTGGGGTGTTCACTTGCCTCCCCGCTGGCCTTGATCTCGCCCGGGGCTGTTCATGGGGCTTGCTGATGTGGTCTATGATGGCGCTGGTGTCCTTCTTTGCTCTCCAGAGCATGTCCACCCAGGCGGCAATCCTACGAGGGTCACTGAAATCCTCGTCCATGTGGAAGAGCCATACATCATCAGGCAGTTGCTCCAGGAAGATCTGCTTGAAGAGCAGGCAAGGCCTGTGGCCCCTGGTTAACGTGAGCATCTCGCTCATTAGGGCGACGGGGCCCTGTCCCCTAGTCTGTCTCTATGCAGTAATCGGGCGGCATATTCACACTGGCAAAGCCCGAAAATGCGTGTTAGTAGCTCTCTGAGGGCCGCGTATTTGCCTTGATCCAGATGCTGCCATAGGAAATCTATGACCCTTGCCGCTGTGTCCTGATCAAGGGCACTCATGACGTAGAAGTAGTGGGTGTTGTCGGCAGTGATGCAGCGAAGTTGGAACTGGGGCTCAGCCTGTTCGAACCACTTATGAGGTTGTGAGATCCAGAACATCAGGAGCCTGAGGGAGATAGCGTGGATGGTCGCTGATTCTGCTTGATCCGTCATCTTCAGGTCCAACTGCCGGTGGGACCTGTCAGATCATGTTAGGTCTGCCTTGTTCGAGAATGAGTGAGTCAGACACCAGACTGAGTTGAAATCAAGGTTCTTTATTACCGGATTGTAACACTTGCAACTAACAGTGTTAGTTGGAGAAGGCGCATTCTCCCGATATCAGCAAGTGGTGTTTTTTTTATACCTCAGGACACGCACTTAGTAAATTATCATACCATTACATTGTCCAATGAATAAGCTGTTGCTACCCTTCTCAGTTAGTCTGCTGCACATCATCTTGTTATTGCCACACTTATCTTGAGCATACAAGGTCACACCTGCATCCTGTTACTCCTTAGTACTGGGTGACTCCTTCTCCGGTCCCAACTCATGATGTTTTTACCTTACAGTCACCAATGTAGCGTACACGCTACGACAAGTGTGGAAGGAAGACTCATACGTGAGGAGTTGAAATCAAAGTCTGCTTTATTGCACCATCAGCTCTGCTTATATGGCCCCCTGGTGCTGACGTCAGGGGCCCGCGTCATCGGAGCGCTGCCCTCGGATTTGTTGGCATTCCCTCCAGAGTTCCTGTCTTCTCGCCGTGCAGAGGTCACCTGGGACGACGGCCAGTGTCACCCCCAGGTCTGCGCGGTCGCTGCATTCATCGGCCATTTTGTGAGCCTGATCGCTACAACTGAATATTTATATTTGTATTTGCGCAGTCAGTTTGTTTTGTTGAGTACAATTTAGAGTTAACAGTAATTTGAAATTCTGCTTGGCCTTCAAGATAATGAATCTCAGGTTTGGATGTGATATCAGGAATGTACTCTGACAGTAAATCTGAACTTTGAAACTGTGAATGGCTATCAGCTACTACACTATTTATGGAGAGGGGGACAAAGCTTAAAGGGCTAGTTTTTGTACACAAAGTGTAGTGGGTTGCCTGCAACAGGCTGCCAGGGGTAGTGGTGGAAGCAGGTATTGTACTGAAAATAGCCACACCAGCAGAGCGAGTATAAGACAGCTTTAATAAACTAATATGTACACTAAGAGGCCTTGTCTCTCGACAAGACCAACCTGGAAGGCTAGACTGTAGTTCTGGACTGCTTTATAGACAAGGTCACCGGGATGCCCCCTGGTGACCTAGTGGTGTAATTACACCTCACCACAGGTATAACATCAGTGTTTAAGAGGTTTCTAGAGCGGAACATGAATATGAGATGTGCTGGAGGACAGATTTGAGAGGGGTGCTTCACTCAGATGCTAATCCATATCTGGAATGAGCTGCCAGCAGAAGCAAGAATAGTTGCAGTGTTCCAAAGACCCTGGGTGGATATGTGAACAGAAAGAGTTGAAAAGAATATAGACCAAATGAGACCGGCCCAGCATGCCAGATTGAGTGGCAAGGATGTTGGGTTGAAGGCCCTGTTCTGTCCTGAATGGCTCTAGGAGCCTGACGACACTTTGACTCAATTATGGGAATGTGGGGAGAACTGAATGGGATAAGTGTAAATGCCTGCTGGAGGACTGGCTCAGATTTAGAGGGCTAAATGACCTCACTTTCCCTTCTCCATGACAGTGAATCTATCTCTCTACCTGAGGTCAATACCACTGTCTGCACGGGACAGCACGGTCATTCTATTTAGCTTCCGCATTATCTCGCAAATGATTTCACCAATTCATCCTTAAATATTCCAGCCACAGATGCTGTCTGACTTGTTGAGTGCTGCCAGAATTAGCTTTCACTATCTCTGCAGTATTAGCTGTGCTGTTAAAATGACATAAATTATGGAATAATATTTCTATAATTGCCCTAAGTTCAAAATAATTTACTCAGTGATAAAGTAAAAAAAACAGATTTGGATTCAATTAATTAAAAGGGTGCCAGCTAACATTAGCTGCCTAAAGCCTAGTATATTATTAAATGGCAAAAATCATTATCATACAGGAAACCTGTCACTAGTTTGAATATAAAATAACTTGACAATCAGGAAATTTATTGCCACAGGATGAATGAGAATAACTGGTGACAAATCACCCATGCTCAATCTATATCTGCCAGTGACGGAAACTCTTGATTAGTTCATCTTCGTACCAACTTCGTAACAACATAGTTTCCATAGAGTGAAGCTGGTGTATTACAACGTTCCATTTTCTTCATCGCTGCCAGTCAGAACATACACTGCCTACCTTGCGGTACCGGACAAAGTCAGACCGGAATGTTAGCCCTTCAGACCGTTACGTCGTGGGATAGTTCCAGTCAATCGCCTCTTCGTTTGGCTCAGAAGCTGGGGGTGGGGTTTGCCACTGTCACCGACTTATGTGCATCGGGAGAAGTGTTGATCTCTGCTGGTGATGCATCCAGGGTGTCGTGTGAGAGCAGTAGCGCACATGTGCGTGTCAGAATGGGGGGGGGGGGTGGGGGGCTGTTTACATTGTGATGAAAGAAGGGGATGCAGGTGTAGGAGAGTAAGAGTGTTGTGATCACCCGTGGTCAGGGAGGTTTGGCTGGGTGATGTTTTATGGGATGAAGAAAGAGTTGTAGTGGCTGAAAAGAATAAAGAAGGTCGACTTCATTTTGTACTGAAGAATGAGTGAGTGTGTCCTTTTGATTATTGTATCATTTATGTCCACGACAATTGTAACAGCTAACCATGCTTCCCCACGGTTTTCTCAAACTCTAGAAGTTGCACCTCAAGTATCCTTCGCTCCAGGAGAAAGTGTCCCAGCTCCTTACAGCTCTCAGTACTCAAACCCTCGAGATCCAGTTGCATCCTGGTGAATCTTTTCTGCACTTTTTTGAGCATAATCTCATCCTTCTTATAGAATGGCGACCAAAATGGCCTCAATGCTCCCGGTGAAGTCTCACCAAAGCCTTGGTTAGCAGTAAGATGATGTCCCAACTCTTTTTACTCTATGTCCTGACTGATGGTGTCGGACTCTGGCTTTACCTTTTCTCAATTTAGTTTATGTGTCGTCTGAGTCCAGCGTGCTCGTTGAATGAAGTGATAGAAGAAGGTATTCGGTTCAACAATCAGTTTATTATACAGCACAAGAATAAAACTTAACAGAGGTCTGGGTCAGTTGTTAGTTCATAGGTCACCTGCACAGTGAGCTATTCCCCAAGACTGACCCCTATTGTCCAGTCTGCTCAGTTTATATAGCTACAATTTACCATACAGAACAAAAGTTGGCTTCCTTTGCTAGATTTTTACATAAAGTATTTCACCAGCAATTTCCTTATTCTACAGTTTATCTCGGATGTAGACCTCTTATCTTAAATCTTCCAGATCAGACCATCCTATTGTTTTGACCAGAAATCAATTCCTGCCCCAGATATTTCCAATCATCGTTCTGTTCCTGTCTGGCCAATGTCTTCTGTTCTCCTTAACACCTCCTCATGCCTTAATCTTCTTCCTAGACTGGCTTTCCATTCCCTTTGTTTCTTACAGGATATTCTTTGTTCTGGTCTGCCCTGTGTCTCCTGCGCTACTCAACACCTCCTTCAGTTTGAGCATTCCTCCTAAATCGTTTCATCCACTTCCTCTCCCTTGTTTATTGGGAGCAAACAATTCTGCCCCTCCTGTACTCAGCCAACTTTGCTCCATGCTGTGATTGCCACTTAATTACCTTATACTTTTCCCTTAACCATGAAGTAAATATAAAAATTGTTATATAGTCCTCTATTCCGTGATATTTTAGCCCCTAGATTCCAACAATGGAGACAAGCCTACCCATGAGCCTCCTACACCACTTTGTCCCAACGTCTAGGTAACGATGTGCTTGCAATCCTCGGTCTTTATCGTTTACTCTGTACATCCTATCCTATATTATGATATCCCTTTCATTCCCAAAATCATCATTTGAACCCTCTCCAAAGTCAGCACATCTTCTCTATAATGAGGAGTCCAAAACTGCACACAATACTTCGAGTATTATAGCCTCAGCCTCACATCCCTGCTCTTATATTCTATTCCTCTTGAAATGACAACCCGAGATCCAGATCCAAGCCTCCAATACCATCAGGAAGCCTTCAACGCTGATGTCCTTTGTGAACACTTCTTGCCCTCAGCTCCCTCTCAGCTCTTGATTCTGATACGTGCATCCCATGAGCCAATGTCCAGCAGCTGGCAGCCTGGTGTTGCTCCATTGACTACCACACACCAAAAGCCTGCAGCCTATACGGGTGTCTCACCTCTGAAGTATCTAAATTGGAGATTCCTGAATTGTTTCATTCTCTGCAGACACTGCCCAACCAGCTGAGTATTCTGAACATATTTTGCATTTATCTTATCTACTTGTGCCCACATATATTTTATTTATGTTCTTGGCATCTGTCATAGCAAAATCCTTTTCACAAGGTTTGCTTCCTGAAAGAAATTGGGGATCATGAGAGACAACATCAAGATGAAGGCAAAGATCATTTCAGATTTGCTGTATCACGTAGGAAGTTCAAGAATCATTAAATTAACTTTTATTGAATTTAGCATGTTTAATCACATAATTATGCTGAACCAAGCTCTCAGGTTGACAACAATGTGAAGAGCCCAGGGTTTGTCTTGGTCACCAATTTAAATCCAAGGTAGAGTTCACAGGCTTTTTTTAAGAAGTGCAGTCATGCGGTGTCTTCAAGCCACAAATGCAACAAAATGTATTGCAGCTATTGAAACAATGATGAGACATTTCCACTTTATTGAATATTCTTGAAGACAATAATTTCTATTGAAAGGTACACTCACTAAGCTATTGCCTGAAGAACATGTACCTCAATGCTTTTATAGCCTGTCTGCACCCATCCTGACTAAGCATGTGTTGGGCGCTACCAATTGCCCCCAATAATGCACAGACAAAGACTGGGGGGAAACGATAGGCTTCATTCTTCAAGAGACTGCTGGCCCGGGTCCAGGTTAGGGAAAATGAGGAGAGGGAGAGAGGGGACTTGACATTTATGGCCTGGGTCACGTGGGGGAGACCAGGGAGGAGTCAAGGACAGGATGTCACCAGGTGGGCGGGCCAGCCAGTACACACCACCATATCACCAGAGTATGCCCAGGCCTAAGACAGGATTTGTATAGCACCTGCACTGAGTGCATGCCCAGCAATGCTTGGACAGACCAAAACACCTTGCTTTGTGGACACTATACTAGTCGACTTTAAATATAACAGGAAATCACAAAATAGGTTATATCTAAAAAAAAGGTATGTGATAGGAACGATTAAATGTGATTTTTTGTGATCCACAGCCCCAAATCCATAAAATACACCTCAAAGTGTTCATGAAGCAAAATCTTCATTATCCAATGTAATCATTCAAGTCAAGTTTATTGTCATCTAAGTGTACAAGTACAACCCATCGAAACAGTGAACTGGAGTCCTCCGTGCAAAACCCACAGACATACAGCCACATACAGGCAAAAAAATGCATATGTTGCACAAGTATTTCATCTATACAAATAAATAAATATAGTTTCATGAATATGAGAATCTTGGATGGCTAGTGTGAGCAGGTCCTTTAGTCATTGAGCATAGATCCCAATCAACTAAGTAAAGAAGATAGAGAAACAATAGGCTCTTGTGGAAGATCATTGACTTGAAACTCTAATTCTGTTTCTCCCTCCATCAGCCCTGAGGATTTATTGCACCTTGCATTTCCAGACCCTGAGGTAACAGTGGCCAGTTGCTTGTTTGTGGGTGGGTTACTTTCTAAAGTTCATGTCATTGCTCTGTAACTGACACAAGTATTACTTGAGCCACAGATAAATGTGAAATTGTATTGCTTGCTTGCACTTAGATGAAAACATCAGGCTGAGCTTTAATTATAGGTTAATGCAGTCCTGCAGGCATTTTGTTGATCCTATATTCAGCTTACAGAGGGAAACACAGAGGCAATTGGACAGGATGCAATCCAATCTGTCTGAAATGCCTTCAGTTTTAATAAACTCCTGCAACAGCACACATCTCATGAATACCTGTGGAGTTAATCACAAATCTACAAACACTCACTAATCCAGGATTGGAAATATGAAGCGATAATGAAGTATAAAGTAGATCTCAAGTTTTAGACCATGTTCGCTGATATTTCTCTGAGAACTAAAGCCTTGATATGTTTTCCTTCTAGGTTATTTAGTTATTTCAATGACTCATAGTATGACATCCTTGGTGTAGGAGAGCAGCCCTTTCATTAAGATGGGGAATTTGTGACTGGCAGAGTGAGAGAGAGAGAGAGAGAGAGAGAGAGAGAGAGAGAGAGAGAGAGAGAGAGAGAGAGAGAGAGAATAATTTGACATATATACCTGAACAATTTAGAGGTAAATGCAGGTGGGCTGATTGGTAAGTGTGCACACAACTCAAACATGGATGACGTGGATTGTGAGGAAGAAGGAACAGGCTACATACCAGCTGAAAATATGAGAAAAGGCAGATGGAGCTTCATCCAGACACGTGTGAGCTGTTGGTCTTTGGGAGGTAAAATGTGACAGTAAAGCATACAGTGAATAGCAGGTTCAAAAGGACAGAGTGATCTTGGGGTTGGCCCATAGGTCTTCACAAATAAATAGGGTGGTAGCGAAGGAAAGGGGATCGCCCAGTCTCAACCCATTTCAATTCCCCACCCCATTCCCATGCCTGCATAGTCTCATACACCACCAGACTGAGATCACCACAGACTGGAGGAATGCCACCTCTTATTCCGTCTGGGCAACCTCCAACCAGATGGCAATAACATCGGCTTCTCCAGTTTTTGTTAGGCCTTGGTCTCTCCCCTTCTCCTATCGCCCTCCCTCTACCTCTGTCCATCTCTCTGTCCCTCTCCCTCTGTCTCCTTTTGCTCCAGCTCTGAATTCATAGATTCGCTGCTCTCCCATAGGGCCTCCACTCTGCTGTAATTGCCACTGTTTCTCTCCTTCCCTCCCAGCCATGTCCAATTATATCCTGTTGGCCTGAGCTCCTCCCCGTGCCCTTACTTCCCTTACTCCCAGCCTTTTTATTCAGGTGCCTACCTGCCATTTGCTCGGACGTTGAAGAAGGGCTCAGGTTCAAAATGTTGGATGTGCACCTTTACCTCCAATGAACACTCTGGGAGCTGCTGAGCTCTTCCACCAATTTTGTACCTACATTCCTGTCTTCAATGATTGGGGCACAGGCTGGAAAATACAAGGGTTTCTCTCACAAACTGAAGGAAATCAACCAGGCGAGGACCAGGGGGAGAGGAGTAGTTGATATTTCTAGTCAGAACCCTTAATAAGGACTGAGTGTGGAGAGGTGAGGTGCCCAGTGTAAGGAGGAGATGGTGGGAGATGTGAGGCAGGGGCTGGTAAAGAACAGGTGAAGAGTTAAAGCCATGAACAGATAAGGAGAGCAAGGGATGGAGATGGAAGACGAGGCAGGTTCTTGACAAGGAGAAAAAGAAAAGGAATGAAAAGGGGCTAATGGAACAAGATGGGTCAGGGAAGGGTGACGATGGAGAACGTTAGTCGAGGGTAAAAAGCTGGAACGATGATTACCAGTAAGGTTCGGAAGTCATGCTGCAGCTGAATAAAATTGTGATTAGACCACTTTTGAAGTTCTGTGTGCTGTTCTGGTCACTACAAATTTGTGGTGAGACCACCCATAGAGTATTGTGTTCAGTTCTGGACACCTCATTAGAGGAAGAATGTGGAAGCTACGGAGAGAGCGCAGAGGAAATTTACCAGGATGTTGCCTGGATTGGAAAAGATGTCTTATGAGGCAAGGTTTGCAGAGTGAGGACTTTTCTCATTGGAACGTAGAAGGATGAGAGGAGATTTAATAGAGGTCTACAAGATTATGAGAGGCAACCAGCACCTGTTTCCCAGGGCAGGAATAGCAAGCACCAGGGGACATGTGTACAAGGTGAAGGGAGGGAAGTTTAGGTGGAGACATCAGGGGCATGTTCTTTACACTGAAAGTTGTGGGTGGCTGGAATGTCTTTCCAAGGACGGTGGTGAAGGCTGAAACATTAGGGGCATTTAAGAGACTCTTAGACAGGCACATGGATGAAAGAGAAAGAGAGCTAGTGCATTTTTTAAAAGGAATAAATGGGTTGGCACAACATGGAGGGCTGAAGAGGGTGCGGTGCTGTGGGTTTCTATGCTCTATGAAGTATGTGAAGGTCTTGGAGAGGGTGCAGAAGAGGTTCACTAGAATGTTGCCAGGATTAGATTGTTTTCTCTGGAATGTCATTCTCTCTTTAGACACTAAATAGGAATATTTGTCCGCTAACTTGGCAAGATTTAATTTTGGCCCAGATTTTATTCAATGGATAAAACTTTTAAATGCATGCCCAATAGCTTCAATTCAAACTAATCCCCAACAATCAAAGGCACTAGACCTTCTAAGCCCCCTCCTTTTTGATCTCGTGGTGGAACCACTAGCTGTTGCTTTATGTGTAGATGAAGATTTTAAGGGGTTATTTCGAGGAACAATTGACTATCTTTATATGACCTCTTACTTTTTGTGTCTAGCCCAGAGACTTCTATTCCAAACATATGTCATAACTTACACATTTTAGTAAGCTTGCTGGCTCTAAACTTAATTTACATAAAAGTGAATTGTTACCATGAAGGGGCTCTCTTACTTTATACACTAATTTCCCCTTCAAGATAGTGAAAGAACAATTTAGATATTGAGGTATTACAATAACTAAGAATATTAAAAACCTCTTTAAAGAAAATTTTGCAGTTTTATTTAATCCAGCTAAGAATATTATCCGGATGGTCAACACTTTCTCTGACTATAGTCGATTGTATTAATTCATTTCAAAATCAATATCTTACCAAAATGTTTATATTTATTTCTGTCATTACCAATATTTATTCCTAAATCTTTTTTTTTGGATACATTGGAATCATTTATTATGTCATATATACAGCAAGGGAAGAAAGCTCGATTAAATAAAATTCATCTTCAGAAGACAAGAAATGACGGAAGTTTTCATTACCCAATTTTAGATACTATTATTGAGCAATAAAGATGAGAATTATGTTTTTGTTGTTACAATTTGATAAAATTAATGACCGCCCTAACTGGGTTGAAATGGAGTTGAAATCTTTTAAAATACTTCTTTGTTGGCAGTTTTAGGCTCATCCTTATCTTGTTTCTATTCCAAATTTAACATAGAATTTAATATTGAGACAGAGACTACGAATTTAGGTCCGATTCAGGAATTTTTTTTTTGTTCACTAGTCCAGTTCTCTCTAATCACCTTTTCCAACCCTCCATTTTAGATGCAGGCTATGAAGAATGGAATCAGCTTGGGATTAAAAGCTTTAATGATCTTTTTATTCAACTAAATTTTGCATATTTACCACAATTGATGGTGGAATGTAATTTGCCAAATAGACCTTTTTTTTAGGTATTACCAAATTAGGCATTTTATTCGATCTAAATTTCCAGAATTTCCACATCTTCCTGATCCAAATTTTTTAGATGGACTTTTTTGAACTACATGTTGTACATCAAGATATTATATCTGCTTTCTATTATAAAATATTGAATATAAAGACAGTTTCCTTAATTAAGATTAAAACTGAATGAGAGAACAACCTTAATTTATCCTTATCAGAGGAAGATTGGTCCACAATCCTAGGCCTTATCGTTAATTTATCTCTGTGTGCTAAGCGCAGTTTGATTCATTTTAAAGTGTTTCATAGAGTACACCTTTCTAAAGTTAAACTGTCTCGAATTTATCCTGATACCAATCTATTCTGTGACAAATGTAAAATTTTTGATGACTCTTTGATACATGTTTTGGTTATGTCCCAAATCAGGAAAATTTAGGACAGATATTTTTAAAAACCTTCAGGATCAATCTTGAATCTTGTCCATTAATAGCAATATTTGGTTTCCCTATGGATGAGAATATAAATTTCACGACAAATCAAAGACAAACAGTTTCAGCATTTTCTACATTGCTGGCCAGAAAAGAAATCCTGTTGAAATGGAAGGATGATTTTCCACCTAACCACTTGCAATAGTTGCAGAATAACATGTCCTTTTTGAGTCTGGAGAAAATTAGACATAATGTCAGGAAACTTAAGATCACGTTTGATAAGACTTGGGGTCTATTTATGGTATATTACCACAATTTGAATAATTAAGGTACATGGAGGAGGTTGATAGGTTTGCTTTGACAGGAGATAACTGCTCGATTCCAAACCTGCTAATAATATTAATTCAACCTTGGTTAGTAGGTGGGGTTAGAGCATTGTGAAGTGCCAGTTAATGAAGAAATCGAAGGCTGTGTAGTTAACCAGAAATCATGGTTTTTATTAGTAGAAATTCAGTAGTACAATAATGAATGATAATGGGTGTGTACACGGGGCAGTGTCTTTAGTGCTAGAGATAATACACGTCCAATATCAGTAGAGCAGACTAAGTACAGCGAAAGACTGACAGCATGACACAGATTCATCACACTGTGGTTCTCAACCTTTTCTTTCCACTCACATACCATTTTTAAGTATTCCCTATGCCATAGGTGCTCTGTAAGGAATTGCTTGAGGTGGAAAGAAAAAGTTTGAAAACCACTGTTTTAATCGTCCCTAATTGACTTGTTATGTGCATGGTTTCAGAACTCCAAAATAAATGGACCAATGACAATTTTTCTCAAGCAAAATATCTCAGTAACAATTGGGTCTAGAGCAGTGGTTCTCAACCTTCCCTTCCCCCTCACATCCCACCTTAAGCAATCCCTTACTAATCACAGAGCACCAATGGCATAGGGATTACTTAAAATGGGATGTGAGTGAAGGAAAAAGGTTGAGAACAATCTGGTTAGAGCATTTTGTTTCTGATTTTTTCATCGTTAGTTTTTTTTTTCTCTTTTTTTTAATGGGATAATAAATACTTATGGGTTTGATTTAAGGATAAACACAAAATGCTGGAGAAGCTCAGCAGGCCAAACAGTGTCCTTTATGTAGCAAAGGCAGAGAGACAGAACCGAACATTTGGGCTTGAGCCCTTCATCAAAGTATGAGAAAATGCTGGTGATTGTCAGAATAAAAGAGTGGGAGGGGGAAGGGGGTGGCAGGGCAGGAGATGATGGGTGGAGAAAGGAGGGAGGGACAGCATCAATGAGGGGAGGGATGAAAGGCAGGGCTGTGTAGGTGAAAGAACTGGAAAGGCAGAAAATAGGGGAGGGGAAGAAAAAGCAAGCAGGTTTAGTGGAAAGCAGTGGAATCAATGTTCATGCCCTGTGGCTGGAGGGTTCCCAGATGGAAAATAAGGTGGTGTTCCTCCAGCCTGCAGGTGGCCAGGGTGGGACAGTACATGAGGCCATGGACAGACATGCGAGCACGGGAGTGTGACCCAGAATTGAAGTGGTTGGCCATTGGGAGGTCGCTGTGGTTGCAAATGGAGTGGATTGTGATTTCATGTACTATCATTAATATACAATATGATAATAAATATTAATATATATTGTATTTGGTTCTTTAGGAACCTATTATATATTTCTTTTTTTCTTTGGCTTGGCTTCACGGATGAAGATTTATGGAGGGGTAATGTCCACGTCAGCTGCAGGCTCGTTTGTGGCTGACAAGTCCGATGCGGGACAGGCAGACACGGTTGCAGCGGTTGCAAGGGAAAATTGGTGGATTGGGGATGGGTGTTGGGTTTTTCCTCCTTTGTCCTTTGTCAGTGAGGTGGGCTCTGCGGTCTTCTTCAAAGGCTGTTGCTGCCCGCCGAACTGTGAGGCGCCAACATGCACGGTTTGAGGCGATATCAGCCCACTGGTGGTGGTCAATGTGGCAGGCACCAAGAGGTTTCTTTAGGCAGTCCTTGTACCTCTTCTTTGGTGCACCTCTGTCACGGTGGCCAGTGGAGAGCTCACCATATAACACGATCTTGGGAAGGCGATGGTCCTCCATTCTGGAGACGTGACCTACCTAGCGCAGTTGGATCTTCAGCAGCGTGGACTCGTTGCTGTCGGCCTCTGCCATCTCGAGTACTTCGATGTTAGGGATGAAGTTGCTCCAATGAATGTTGAGGATGGAGCGGAGACAACGCTGGTGGAAGCGTTCTAGGAGCCGTAGAGGACCCATGATACGGAGCCGAACAGGAGTGTGGGTATGACAATGGCTCTGTATACGCTAATCATTGTGAGGTTTTTCAGTTGGTTGTTTTTCCAGACTCGATAAACTCAAAAATGGAATATCAGAGGTGGAGGGGACACCTAATATAAAATTGTGAGAGGCATAGAATAGACATTCAGAATCTTTCTCCCAGGATAAAAGTATCTCATACTAGATGCCATTCTTTTAAAGTGAGAGAGGGAAAGTTTAAAGGAGGCGCGGGCAAATTTTGAAACACTTGTGTGGTGATATTGTGTGCTCATCCATACTCAAGTTCATTCTTTCCCATGGGCCCCCTTGTTCTCTTCATCACTCCTCTGACCAACACAGCAAACCTCATACAGTAACAGGGAGGTTCAGAACGACTCAGCTTATTCTGGACCAGCTACAATGTACATCGGAGAGTCTGCTCGAGAGAGAGCTTTGAACACCCTCGAGCAACCTATGGTTCTGGTTTTACAATAATCACGGACGTGCACTTGCTGCTTTTACAATTTTGCATTAATTCATCAGGAAGTATATTTCCTTGTAGTATTTGCCCATTGTTTATTCTGCCTGATTGAACAGTGGAGCAGAGAACAGTGCAGCAGAGTGCAGGCTGTTAAAATTCTTTAAAATTATTTGCAGTTCGGTAGAAGCCGATTCTGACCATTTAAACCCGTGCCACCCAATGACACCCAAATTAATCTCTACGTTTTCAATGGTGGGAGGAAACTGCTGCAAACCCTGGCAAACATGGGGATAATGTATAAAATCCTTTACAGACCAGCGTCAGATTTGAACATTTGTTACCAGTGGTAGAATAGTGTCACGCTAACTGCTGAGCTAACCCTGCCACCCTCTTCATCCCACAAAAGCTGGGACCTGGACAGGTTCTTCCCATTCTATCTATAAATGACGCACAATCATTTATGGCTTTTGTTTTTCTGTTGTAACGTTGTCCATCAAGTGGTCAACACTTCTGAACTTGGCCTACATTTTAATTTTTTTTATTGCTCTAGCCTTCCAATCCAAACATTTTTTCCAGTCGATTGTTGCACTCTCCCTTTGAATGTTCTTCACTAGAGTCGTCTAATTTCCCACCCTTGGCAGGAAGAAATTCCTACATATCTCAGAATCGTACAAGGGAGAAACAAGCACTTCAGCACAGTATGTCTGGTCCATACTGCCCCTAATGCTCATTCCACTTGACTGTATTAGGCCCTCTTATCTAACTACCTATCCAAGTGTCTTTTAATCCCCTCTGGCAGGTTTTTCCATGGAGCACCAATCCCTGTGTGAAAAACTTTTCTTTAAACTTCTCAAGATACAGGTAAGTTGATAAAGAACAGAGAAGAGGAACATAAAACATAGAGCATAGAACTAACCTTCCGTACTCTGTAACCCTCCATTCTTCTTCCATCCATGTGCCTCTCCAAGAGTCTCTTAAGTATCCGTAATATTTTAGACACAATCACCATCCCAGGCAAGGCATTCCTGGCACGCATAACTCTCTGTGTAATAAATTTACCCTTGATGTCGCTCCTAAACTTCCCTCCCTTCACTTTGTACATATATCCTCTGCAGTTTGCTATTCCTGCCCTGAGTCGGTAAAAGAACTGGAAAGGCAGAAATAAGTGCTAGTTGTCTATTCCTCTTATAATCTTGCAGGGGTGGCTAATCTTTTAATTTAAAATTTTAATTTGGACAGACAGCATGGTAACAGGCCATTTTGGCCCACAAGTCGGTGCCAATACATCGCCAATACACACCAGTGCTGTATTTCTAAATTAAAAATTAAAAGATTGGCCACCCCCTTTGTAGACCTCTATTAAGTGTCCTCTCATCCTTCTTTGCTCCACAGAGAAAAGTCCCAGCTCTGCTCACCTTTTGTTTTTAGACATTTTCCAATCCAGGCAACATCCTGGTAAATCTCTGCTGCATCTTCTCCATAGCTTCCACATCTTTCCTATAATGAGGTGACCAGAACTCAACATAATTCTCTAAGACCTCACCAGAGATTTATAGAGTTGCGACATGACCTCCCAACTCTTGAACTTAATTCCCCGATTAATGAAGTCCACCATTCCATAGGCCTTCTTAACTATCCTATCAACCTGCGTGGCAGCCCTGAGAGATGCATGGATTTGGACCCCAAGGACCTCTGTTCTTCCATGCTGTTAAGTATTTGACCATTTACCCAGCAGCATTAAGTTTTTTACACAGAGAGTTGTGGTTCCTGGAATGCCTTGCCAGGGGTGGTGGTGGAAGCTGAAACAATAAGGGCATTAAAAGACTCTTAGACAGGCTCATGAATTAAAGAAAAGATGGAAGTTATATGATAGGGAAGATCTAGATTTTTTTGGAAGGAATATATAGGAAGACACAACTTTGAGGGCTGAAGGGCCTGTACTGTGTTGTAATGTTCCATGCTCTATACTTTACATAATCGTATAAGATCGCTCCTCCACGTCCCATACCTTAATAGATTTTTTTTTTTTTAAATCATAAAAGATTTTTATTTCAGGCGGGGAGAATGAGACACTTATTGACATCATGAAAGAAGACAAACTCTGACAAATTTCAGTGAAGGTTCATCAGAGACGTGAGCATTTCATTAATCCTCAGAATATTTTTTAATAAAAAGGCTTCCAATAAGATGCCTACTTGAACAAACTTTGTGCCACATTTTTATTTAATATGAATAGATTGTTAATCCCTCTGGCAAACTGGCAAGGAATCAAAATAATGAATGAGTATGAAAGATCAAATGAAAAAAGGCTACTGGCTGTGCGGTGGTACCAGGCCTCTGGGAGTTCTCTCATCTCACAGATCCAGGGACATTCAGTGCTATCTTGGTGGAGTTTGAGCTCGATGCAGGAAGAATAGTCCCAGTTCTGGGGGATATCTGGGGGAAGTCCAGAACAAGGAGCCGCAGTCTCAGGAGAAGGGACTGAGGTGAAGAGAAACTTTTTCATTCAGAGTTGTTAACTCGCTATCACAAAATGTTGTTGGGACCAATTCATGAAATGCATTGAGATGGGAATTTGCTCCCTTAAGGCTAAAGGGATTAACGGGTATGGAGAAAGCTGGAATAGGGTACCTGTCACATGATCAGCCATGATGGTATAGAATGGTGGAGCGGGCTGAAATGGCCTTTCCCTGACTTCCAGTGATTCCATGTTTTAAAAAAAATTCTTATTTCCATAACCGTATGGATTTCCTCTGGGTGCTCCAGTTTCCCCCAAAGAAAGAGTGGTGTGTAAAGTGACTGCTGTGTAGGCTATCACAACCAGCTTCCTTTACAACTTCCATTACATCTTCCATTACATCCATTGCACCTACTACAGGCTTTTGCCTGCATCTCATCATCTTCTGTACCCCTTGTCCTTCACTTTGAGAAGCAAAGATCAAGTTTACTCAGCATCTAGATTAGAAAGAAAGATTGAACAAATTAGGTCTTTATTCTTTAGAGCGTAGAAGGTTGAGAGGGGATTTGATAGAGGTATTTAAGATTATGAGGAGGATAGATAGAGTTGATGCATTTTTTTTTCCCTTGAGGGAAGGAGAGATTGAAACAAGAGGTCATGAGTTAAGAGTTAAGGGGAAAAAGTTTAGAATTAACATGAGGGGGAACTTCTTTACTCAGAGAGTGGTGTCTGTGTGGAATGAGCTTTCGGGAGAAGTAGTGGCAGCGGGGTCTATTTTGTCATTTAAGGAAAATTTGGATAGGTATATGGATGGGTGTGGAATGGAGGGTTATGGGCAGGATGTAGGTAGGTGGGTCTAGAGGAGAGTACAGTTTGGTAGGGACTGGATGAGCCAAAATGGCCTGTTTCTGTGCTGTAATTATTATATGGTTATATGGTTAGCATATCCTCATAAGGCATGCTCTCCAATCCAGGCAACATCCTGGTAAATCTCCTTTGCAGGCTCTCCATAGCTTCCATATCATTCCTGTAATGAGGTGACCAGAAATTAACACAATATTCCCAGTGTAGTCTCCCCAGAGATTTATAGAGCTGCAACATGACCTGAACTCAATCCCCCGACTAATGAACCCCAGTGTACCATAGGCCTTCAACTTGTTTGTAACTCCCTCTTGCTGATAAGATGTAAAATTTCCCAAACCAAAGGCAGGATGGCGCAGAGGGTAGTTATGAAATTACCCTGTGCCACAATGACAAGGTTGGACAAAGTTGCTAGTCACAAAAGTTTACATGATGTTGATTGCAAATGGAGCGAAAACACAAGGACATTGGCCAAGGTTGTGTGGTGTTACATTATTCAGTGTGTGCTGCCTCTACTGCCTGTACAATCTGTCCCTGTGAGCATCTTCCCTTTGTTCTTTGAAGCGTGAATGGGCTTAAAACTTCATTTCCAGTTGACTTGATCCTTCACTCTCGGCTGTTTGTGAAATTATAGGATTTTAGATCCATTTACTTGGGTATGTATGCCCAGAGCTCCTTTGCTCCATCCACTGCAAGAGCAATAACCTTCCAGCTGCCAACCACTTCAGTTCCACACACCATTTAATCCCACACCAGCATGTCTGTCCATGGCCTCATGCACCACCAAACCGAGGCCACCTGCAAATTGGAGGAATAACACTGTCTGGGCGCTCTCCAATCATTTGGCATTAACATTGGCTTCTCTGGTCTCCTTTAACCCCCTCCCCAGCGTTGCTCTCTTTCCCTGTCCCTCTATTTCTTCCAGTTCCCCACCTCCTACCATTCCTCATCCCATCCAAGAGTTAGGCTCTACCCTCTCCCCCTATCACTTCACTGCTTTTATCAATTCTATCCTCCCACCTACGACGTTCTAGCCTGTAGTCCTCCTACTGCCCCTTCCTTCCTCCTATTCTCACCCATCCCATTTTTATTCAGGCACCTGCATGTGTTTATTCCTGACGAAGGGCTCAGGTCCGAAACGTTGGTTACCCTTTCCTTTCTATGGATGCCGCGTGACCTGCATTTGTATTCATCACCCACGCATTAGAGGGAAAGAGAGAAACTCAGGGGAGGAGGGTGAGGGGTTAATGGAAATTTGAATTGATGGGAATATCTGAAGAACAAAGGGTGGCACGGTTAGCAAAGCAGTTAGCACAATGCCGTTACAGCGATCGGGACAGGGATTCGAACCCCATGCTAACTGTGAGGAGTTTGTGTGTTCTCACTGTGCCTGCATGGGTTTTTCCCGGGGGCTCTGGTTTCCTCCCAACCTTCAAAATGTACCGGGGTTGGAGGTCAACTGGGTGTAATTGGGCGGCACGGGTCGAAATCTAAAATTTAAATTTAAATTTAAAATGTAAATGAAAACTTAGTGGAGAAGAGGATTGCTCTGTGAGCTGGTGCAGACTCAATGGGTCTTGTAAATCATCAGGAAATATGGAAATTGTGTCGCAATGCAGTGCTTGAACCCAAAATGTTGACTATCTGTTTCTCACTGTGAAGGAGGCATATGCCTTACTGAATTCCTCCAGCAGGTTTCTTTTTGCTAGAAATTCTGTCTCTCTCAATTTGCAAAGAACAAGTGCTTCATTATGGTTCTGTCTGTACTGAGCATTGAGATGTCTAGGGGGATGCTACCACGTTTTGTCATTTACTTGCTTGTAATTTACTGAAATCTTTGCCATGATTGAAAACATAGACTTTATAAAAAATATTTGTCTCAGCACGTCGATGTTAAAGATTCCATGGAGTTATTTGAAGAGCTGGGAGTTTTCCCAATGCCCTTGTCAAAATGCCTTCACTGCTTAGAATAAGTTAACTGCTCATTCACCCCACTGCCAGTGGTGGAGTCTAACTCCCGAGGAGAGGGATCTCAGCAGCTGTATTATCCTTTCTCTTTCTCTGAGCTACACCTCGCGATGTTACCTCCCTCCAAGCAAACCCTGACTAGGGCGTCGGCAGCTGTTTCTGAGGGATTTGTTAACCCAGGTTTAATATTTTTTTAAATTTAAATTTAGACAGGCCATTTTGGCCCACTTGTCCATGCTACCCAAATATAGCCGTTTGACTTACAACCCCCGGTACGTTTCGGACACTGGCAGGAAGCCAGATACCCCAGGGAAAACCCAGGCAGGCATGGGAGAACGTGCCAACTCCTTACAGGCATCACAAGATGGCACTGTAACTGCCATGCTAATCGTGCTGCCTCGCATATAATCATATAACTACTTACAGCACAGAAACAGGCAAGTTTGGCCCTACTAGTCCGTGCCGAACATCTTCTCCCACCTAGTCCCATTGACCCATATCTGACCCATAATCCTCCACACCTCTCCCATCCTATCCAACCTTTCCTTGAATATTAACATCGATCTCACTTCTACCACCACTGCAGGTTAATCTTTCCTTGTGACAAACTTAGTAACAATGCAATGGGCACAGGTTCCTCAACAATAGTTGTATTAGAAGGTGTTCAAAACATGAAACATGGACCATAGAACAGAGAAATCTACAGCACAGTACAGGCCGGTCTTCCCACAGTGTTGTGCCCCTAATAACTCATTCTACCAACTGCCTAGAATTTCACTATTGTGCAATCCTCCATTTTTCTCAGTTCCATGCACCTGTCTAATCATCTCTTAAACAATTCTTTGTGCCTGCGTCCACTACCATTACCAGCAGCTGTGCATTCCATGCACCCACCACTCTCTGTGTGAAGAACCTACTCCTTAGCTCCCCACTGTACCTAATCCTAAGCACTTTAAGCCATTTCGGCCCTGGGATAAAGCCTCTGGCCATCCACATGATCAATGTCTCTCATCATCTTAGACACCTCAGTCAGGTCACCCCCTCATCCTCTGTCGCTCCAAGGAGAAAAGACCAAATTCACTCAACCTATCCTCATAAGTCATGCTCGCCAATCAAGGCAACATCCTTGAAAATCTCCTCTGCTCCATCTCTGTTGCATCCACATCTTTCCTGTAATGACGTGACCAGAGCTGAACACAATATTCCTTTTGTTCGGACATCTCTCTCATGTTCTTCCACACCTTGATTCAGGCCTCCAGCCTGAAACATCTTCACCTTTGCTACATAAAGACACTGTTTGATCTGCTGAGTTTCTCCAGCATTTGTGCATTTTTTCACTTAATCATGGTGTCAACAGAATCCTGTGTTTTACCCACAATATTCCAAGTGGAGTCCAACCAATTGTAACATTACCTCATGGCTTTTGAACTTGATCCCATGGTTAATAAAGGTCAACACACCTTCCACATTTTTAACTACACTATCAACCTGTGCAGCAGCTTTGAATGTCCAATGGTCATGGACCCCAGATCTCTCAGTTCATCTACACTGCTCAGAATCATCCCATAAACATTGTATTCTGCCTTCAAATTTGACCGAGTTAAAATGAACCACCTTGCACTTTTCTGGGTTAAACTCCATCGGCCATTTAGCCCAGCTCTGAATTCTATCAATGTCCCTTTGTAACCTCTGGCAACCCTCCAGATTATCCACAACACTGTGCACTTTCATGTCCTCCACAAACCTATCAGCTCATCCTTCTACTTCTTCATCCAGGACATCTATAAAAATCATGAAGAGGTGGAGTCCCAGAACAAATCTCTGCAGAACACCATGAGTTTCCAACCTCCATGCAAAGGATTAGGGAGAGGGACTGAATTTAAGAGAAGGAAGATAATGCTGAAATTGTGCAAAGTACTGGTAAGACCATATCGGGAATACTGCTTGCATTTCTGGTCTCCTTGCTTGTAGAAAGATGTCCTGGCTTTGGAGGTGGTGCACAGGAGGTTCACCAGACTGAATCCAAGGATGAAGGGGTTAGCCCAAGAGGAGAGATCAAGTCGTCTGGGACTGTACTCACTGGCGTTTAGAAGAATGAGAGGGGATCTTATAGAAACATCATTGATCAACTAGAGGAAGGTAGGTTGTTTACATTGGTACGGAAGACCAAAACTAGGGGATGTAGTTTCAAGTTTCAGGGTGGTAGATTTAGGATGCAGATGAGGAGGAACTGCTTTTCTCAGAGGGTGGTGGATCTGTGGAATTCGCTGCCCATTGAAGCAGTATATTTTAAACAGATTTTTACACAGTAGGGGAATTAAGGGATATGGGGATACGGTGAATGGCGGACAAGCTTAAATGGGTCAAAAGGCCTACTCCTGCTCCTATTTCTTGTGACAATCACATGGCCCCTTCGATCTGAAGCCTTATTTTATAAAGGTTATGATCAGTCCGATCTCTAGCCTGATCACCACATTCATGTCGATTCCCCATTATCTGGGATTCGCCTGTGATCTAAAAATGTATCTAAATCAGTTTTGTACCTTAATGAATGTTAGTAATTTTGTGGAGAGACACAGGACACTCAAATATGAAGCAGCGAACAATTTGCTGGAACAACTCAGTGGGGTCGAGCAGCATCACTGGGAGAAAGGAATGATTGATGTTGCAAGCCGGAATCATTCATCAAGGCAATAAAGAGTTCTGGCCCAAAACATTAACCAGGTGGCATGGTAATGTAACATTCACCACAACGCTAGTGCAGTGCCGGTGACTAACGTTCTAATCCAGCGCAATCTGTAAGGAGTTTGAACGTTCTCCCTATGTCCTACATGGGTTTCTTCAGGGTGCTCTGGTTTTCTCCTAACCTTGAAAAGCATATGGGGTTTGTAGGTTAATTGGAACTTTTGGACCACATAGGCCAAAACCACGCTCTATCTATAAATTATTTATTTTAAAATTGACCATTTCTTTTATCCCTCTAATGCCCCCTGACCTTCCTCCAGAAGATTATCAGTCATTAGGTCATGTGTAGAAACGTGAAGAAATAATGGGTTGTAAGAGGAGAGGTGAAGTTGATGAGGGACCAAAATGGAAATCTACCCATATAACTATAATAGAACATTGCAGCACAGAAACAGGTCCTTTGGCCCTTATAGACTGTGTGCCAAACTATTTTTCAGTCTCGTCCCACTGACGTGCACCCAGTACCCATTGAGGGTGAGGTTGTGGCCAGATAATGAACGAAAATATCAAATCAGATCCTACTCAGATCCCAGCATCTGCCGGAGATGCAGCAATGAGAATAATGTCCTAGCAATCACTCGACACTCTCAGTTCCTTCCCGGATCATAATGGATGATCCATTTGCATTGTGAGTAGCAGCCCCTTTGCACACGTGAATCCCATGTTAGTTATAAGTTCCCCACCCACCAACATTTTTGCCCCCAGCCAGACCTTCCTCCATCCTCTCCATGAACTCACACCAATTTTTTTCTGCTCCTTCAAGTTTCTTCAGGCACATACACCAGAGAGGTCTTCTCTTTGCAAATTTACCTCTGACCGTTACATTTAGGTTGTCACATCTGATGAAGATAAAATTCTTGAGGTTCCAAGATGGTGTTGGAGAGTTAGTAGGTGCAAGGCAGAACTTCCCAGGATAAAAAAAAGAATCAAGACAGAAAAATTAAGATCCCGTTTAAGAAAAAATGTATAGGTAGAAAGAAGATATCATCGAAGTGATAAAGAAACAAAAGAAAATGGGAAGAAAGCAAAAATTGTTGAACCAGGACAGAAGAGAGAATGGGACAGGATTGCCTCATGGAGAGAAGGAGGCCAACCTCAGCTATGATGGTGGCGGGAGTGGAGCCCTGGACCGCCTTGTGGGGAACAGAAATTCACCCGGTAGGGTGAGTGAAGACGGATTTGCTGGAGCGGGAGAGCAATGAGATCAAGAGAAGGCCGCAAACGAGGAGGGGGGAGTGCCATCGGGTGACCGTAGTGGGTCAGCAGAGGCCAGCGGATAGCAGAAATGACTCGGGCTAACCCATGCGGGGGCCAGGAAAAAAGAAACGATGATGGGGGTGCGAGGCGTCGGGATTGGTGGCTGTGGGTTCAGTGAGAAGTTGGGAGGTTGAGGACAGCTGAGAGGATAAGAGGCATGCGCAATGTCAGCCTGAAGATCTCGGAGTAAGAAGAGGAAGAGTCAGAAAGGGAGGAGGAGGAAAGAAATGAACAAAAGAGAAAGACCAGGAGGAAAGAAAGTCAAGGGAAAAAGAAGGCAGAGGGCTCGGTGCCCTCTGCCAGGAATATTATGGATGCTATCCACCAAATGAATAATACCTTTAAAATATTGGTGGCAGGCCAGAATGCCATCAAGGAAAGGCTAGATAATGTAAGCAATAAGGTGGAAGTGACATAAGAAAGAATAGAAAGAGTGGAAGAAAGGTGGAAAAAATGGTTTTGAAAGAGGTGGCTTTGGAGATTGTAGATTCATTGGCAATGATCTTCCAGAAATTGATAGACTCTGGAGAGATTCTAGAGGATTGAAAGGTCACAAATGTGGTTCCGCTGTTTAAGAAAGGTGGGAGACAGGAAAAAGGAAACTATAGGCTGATTAGTCCGACATCGGTGGTTGGGAAGATATTCGAGTTGATCCTCAAGGATGAGGTGATGAAATACCTAGAGATGCATGACAGGTTAGGTCCAAGTCAGCATGGTCTTTTAAAGGGTAGATCTTGCCTGACCAACCTAATAGAGTTTTTTGAAGAAATCTCAAGTAGGATAGACAAAGAAGAGGCTATGGATGTTATCTATTTAGATTTTCAAAAGGCTTTCGATAAGGTGCCGCATATTAGGCTACTAAATAAGATGGAATTACAAGGAAGTTATTAAACTGGATAGAGAAGTGGCTGATAGGCAGGAAGCAAAAGGTTGAAATTAAGGGTTCCCGTTCTGGATGGCTGCCTGTAACTAGTGGTGTTCCGCAGGGGTCGGTATTGGGGCCGCTGCTGTATACAATTTATATTAATGATTTGGATTGTGGCATAAATGGTTTTGTGGTCAAATTTGTAGATGGCACCAAGATAGTTGGTGGAGTAGGAAGTGTATTAGAAACTGTAAAGTTGCAGAAGGATATGGACATATTAGGAGACTGGACAAAATTATGGCAGATGAGATTCAACATAGAGAAATGTACAGTTGTACATTTTGGCAGTGGAAACAAACAGGCAGAATACAATTTGGATGGGGTGAAAATTCAGACCTCGGATGTGCAAAGGGACCTGGGTGTCCTTGTGCAGGGAAACCTAAACGTTAATGACCAGGTGAAATTGGTATTGAAGAAAGTGAATGCTATGTTGGCCTTCATTTCAAGAGGAATAGTGTACAAGAGTAGAGAGATACTGATGAGGCTCTATGGGGCACTGGTGAGACCTCATTTGGAGTACTGTGTGCAGTTTTGGGCCCTCTATCTTAGAAAAGATGTGATGTTGCTGGAGAGGATGCAGAGGAGATTTACTAGGATGATTCACGGAAAGCAAAGGTTAATGTATGAGGAGCATTTGGCAGCTCTTGAGTTGTATTCATTGGAGTACAGGAAAATGAGAGGAGATCTCATAGAGGCTTTTCGTATTTTGAAAGGTTTAGATAGGGTGGATGTGGGCAAGATGTTTTCCTTGGTGGGTGAATCGAGGACAAGGAGTCATAGTCTGAAAATTAGAGGTTATCTTTATAAAATAGAGATTAGGAAGAACTTCTTTAGCCAGAGGGTTGTTGATCTGTGGAACTCACTGCCATATACAGCAGTGGAATTCAGATCACTGGGAGTATTTAAACAAGAAATAGACAAGTATCTCATTAATGAGGGCATCATAGAATATGGGGAAAAGGCCGGAAATGCGAACTAGTGTAGATTAGCTTAGTGTAGATTTACAGAACAGACTCGATGGGCCTAGTGGCCTGCTTCTGTTCCTTTTCCTCGTAATCTTGTGAAGATGGACATGTGGGGGAAGGAACAAGAAAGAATATGGGGGAAAAGGACGCTCCTGAATACTTCAGTAGAAGTAAGACCGTGGGAGTGAAAACGGGTATGGAGGGAAGAGACCTAGTGGGGTTCTTCAAAAAGTGGATCCCTGAGGTGTTGGGAAGGAATTGGGGATGACTTGGAGATAGAAAGGACCCAGCAGTCTCTTGCACCCTTCCTGGGTCCAAATCAGTGACGCCACTCCGTTGTGGTTTGATTCCTTCACTACCATGACAGAGAGAGAGAGTTTTACAAGCAGCGGCAAGGGGAGCTATGGAGAGATGGGTTCCGGCAGAGTATGGAGGAGTGAGAGTCCTCTTCTTCCCGGACATTAGTGCTGCACTATTAAGGCTCAGGAGGGAATTTGACCAAGTGAAGAAAAATCTAAGGCAAAAAGGTGTTGAGTTTACCCTCCTTCACCTTGCAACACTGAAGATAATAAGAGCAAGAGGGAGAAAAAGTTTTTTTTCAAATAGACCTGGGTAGGAAATGGAGTATGTGGAAACCTTGCCACCCTCCCATGTATAAATGTAAATAAGGGGAATTGATGGAATTATTGATTGTAAATATTGTATATATTTTTATTATGAGGGAAATGTTTTATTGTGTTACTGTCTAAAGAAGATTGGTTGTTAAAATAAAAATTAATACAGGAAGCTTGAAGAAAAGTGAGAGGGGCTAGTATAAGAGTCAGATGGGTGCATTTGGCATGCCCCAAAATGGCGGGAAAGTTGGTGATCATGGTGCCAGGAAGGGTATGGGTAGAGAAGGGGAGAGAACAGAAGGGGAAAGGATTAGATGGGGTTTTTTTTGTATTTCTTTGAATTGTTGATTCTAGGTTGATTAGGTTTTGTTTGGAGCATGGTCATCTACGTCAGATGTCTGCGGAAGACAAGTGAGATAGGAGATTAGTATCAGAGGAAAAGAATGAAGGGAAGAAGACAGTGGAAGTGCTCTGGGATCATGGATAATACAATTAAGTTTGTAAGTTTTAATGTGAATGGGATAAATGGAACGATAAAGAGAAAAAGAGTTTTGGCACACCTAAAAAAAATGGAGGTAGACATAATGTTTCTGCAGGAGACCCACCTTACAAAGCAGGAGCATACAAAGTTAAAAAGGGAGTGGGTGGGGTAGGTGGTGATGTTCTTCAATTCCAGAGCCAGGGGAGAAGCTCTCCTGATAAGGAAGAATGCTCCAATGGTGGTCTGGGGTGTTGTCGCTGACCCAGCTGGGAGATTTGTGATGATGCATTGTCAAATATACTCCAAATCATGGACACTAATGATAATATATGTCCCAAATTTTCATTACGAACAATCTATACAAGATATCTTCTTGAAGGTAACAGGTGGCGCGATGGGGGGTGGGGGGGTGGTGTGGAATGAAAATTTCTTGATTGGAGGACACTTAATTTTTGTCTGAATCCAGTCATGAACAAGTCAACAAAGAAAGTAACAAGAGCCAAGGTGGCTAAATCCTTTCTGATTTTTATGAAAGAGCTGAATTTGATATATGTCTTGAGAAGGCAGAATTTGAGAGAATGGAATTACTCATTTTACTTGAGACAACATGATTCCTACACAAGCATTTATCTTTTTTTGCCATCAGCCCAGTTGGAAAGTAGGATAATGCAGACCAAGTACACGGCTCAATTGCTGTTAGACCATTCACCCTTGACTGTGTTTATCATACCATATATGCAGGCTACAGTGTATAGATGGTGCTTGAACACATTTCTGTTGAGAAAACTTTATTTTGTAGCTTTTTTAGAGCCCAGAGAGTGTTGTCCTGTGAGATGAACTGCCTTTCTACTGACAATGTCCTAATATGGGACAAATGTCCCTAATAAGGGGCTAGAAAATTGGATGTACCAAAGGTATCAAAGGTATCAAAAAGGGGCATATAAGCGAAATCAATAATTTGAAACAGGAAATAGGCTAATTGGAAAAGGATTATCAAAGAGCGGGTTCAGAAGAAAAATACCAGAACTTAATTAATAAAATGCTCAAATATAATACACTGCAAAAATATAATACTGAAAAGTTGATCTTAAGATCTAGACAGCAGTATTACGGGCTGGGGGAGAGGGTCCATAAAGTCTTGTCCTGGCAGGTGAGGGTGAAAGAGGTCTCAAGAACAATCAACGTGATTCAAATGTGGGAAGGCAAGATTGTACATAAACTAAAGGAAATAAATGAAACATTTAGAATGTCCTATAAAGAACTGTAGAAACCAGAATCATGGGGGAGGGGGTGTGGATCCTACTAAAATAGATGATTTTTTTGCTTACATTGAAACTGTCAAATTTGGATCAGGAAGGTCAAGAAGGGCTTTATGCCCCCTTCTCCAGAGAGATTGAAAAAAATCCTTGGGCTTATTGCAGGCTAATAAATTGCCGAGGGAGGATGGTTTTCCTGTGGAATTTCAAAAAGAGTTCAAGGATATCTTAATGTCCCTTCTTAAGAAGCTGGTGGATCAGGCAGTGGAGATGCATACCCTCCCGGATTCTCTTTCACCAACGACCATCACAGTGATCCTAAAAAAAGGCAGTGAGCCTTTGAATCTCTTCTCTTATAGGCCCATCTCGTTATTGAATGCAGATTACAAAACCATAGCAGAAGCATTGGAGGTATATTTGCCAAAATTAATAAATCCAGATCAAGCTGGATTTGTAGAAAAGAGGCAATCAGCAAACAATGTAGCTAGATTGCTTAATAGAGTACATTTGGGGAGTGTCCATAGCTCTGGAAGTGGATAAGACCTTCTGCAGATTGGAATGGGACATTTTGTTCAAGGTAATAGAGAAATTTGGACTAGTACAAACATTTATTTATTGGTTTAGGACACTATACTATACACCCCAAGTTAAAATTATTACAAACAGGCAGCTCTCTCTAGCGTTTCCATTGAGTATGTCCAGTAGGCAGGGATGTCCATTGTCCCCAGCACTGTTCATACTGGCCATTGAGCCACTGGTGGAAACCATTCATTGGGATCCAGACATAAAAGGATTAAGGTGAGCCAGGTGTAATACAAAATCAACCTTCTCCTTTGGCTTGGCTTCGCGGACGAAGATTTATGGAGGGGTAATGTCCACGTCAGCTGCAGGCTCGTTTATGGCTGACAAGTCTGATGCGGGACAGGCAGACACGGTTGCAGCGGTTGCAAGGGAAAATTTGTTGGTTGGGGTTGGGTGTTAGGTTTTTACTCCTTTGCCTTTTGTCAGTGAGGTGGGCTCTGCGGTCTTCTTCAAAGGAGGTTGCTGCCCGCCGAACTGTGAAGCGCCAAGATGCACGGTTTGAGGCGATATCAGCCCACTGGCGGTGGTCAATGTGGCAGGCACCAAGAGATTTCTTTAGGCAGTCCTTGCACCTCTTCTTTGGTGCACCTCTGTCTCGGTGGCCAGTGGAGAGCTCGTCATATAACACGATCTTGGGAAGGCGATGGTCCTCCATTCTGGAGACGTGACCTACCCAGCGCAGTTTGATCTTCAGCAGCGTGGATTCGATGCTGCCGGCCTCTGCCATCTCGAGTACTTCGATGTTGGAGTCCAAATTTCTCCATTACCTTGAACAACCTATTCACTGATATAACCTTAAAACAATTACAGTACAGAAACAGGCCCCTCCAGTCCATACCGATTTAAGTGGTCTCCTCTAGTCACACTTACGTGCTCCCTTCACGTAACCCTCTAATCCCCTCACATCCATGCACCTATCCAACTTTATCTTAAATGTCAAAATTAACCCTGCTGCAACCACCTCTTCCAGAAGGTCATGCCACTCAGCCACCACCCTCTGAGTGAAGAAGTTCCCTCTCATGTTACTTCTAAACATTTTCCCCCAACACTTAACTCATAACCCTCATTCCAATCTCACCTACCCTCAAGGGGAAGAGCCTATATGCATCTACTCTATCAATTCCCCTCATAATTTTAAATACCTCTATCAAATCCCCCCTCATCCTTCTATGCTCCAATGAATAAAGACCCAACCGAATCAATCTTTCTTTGTATTCTAGAAACTGAAATCCAGGCAACATTTTAGTAAATCTTTGCTGCACTCTCTCTACCTTATTGATATCCTTCCTATAATTTGGGGACCAGAACTGCGCACAATATTCCAAACTTGGCCTCTCCAATGCCTTGAACAGTCTCAACATCTCCTGCCAGTTTCTATATTCTATGCTTTGATTTATAAAGTCCATCATACCAAAAGCCTTCTTCACCCCCCTATCCAAATGAGCCTCCACTTTAAAAAAATGATGATTATTCCAAGATCTCTCTGTTCCTCTGCATTCCTCAATGCCCTCCCCTTCACTGCATATGTCCTGTTTTGATTATTCTTCCCAAAATGAGATACCTCACACTTATCTACATTAAACTCCATCTGCCACCTTTCAGCCCACTCTTCTATGCAGTCCAAATCCTTCTGTAGTCCCTGAAAACTATTTTCGCTATCCTCAACTCCCTCTATTTTTTTGAAAATTTTATTTATGAATGATAATAAATCATACAATCAGAATATAACCCAATACATAATATTTTATCCCATATAACTCCCCACATCCAACCCTATCCCACACACCCCACCAACCCCCCTCTAAACTACCAAAAAAAAATTTTAAAAAGTAAAAGAAGAGAAGATCAACTACTGTAATTCCATTCAATTATTTGCCCTGGATTGGGACAACACCATCAATGTATGGGAAAGAAGATATCAATCATTAAATTGCATGTATTTCATATATGGGCTCCAATTTTTAACGAAAAAAGAATTATTATTTTGTAAATTACGTGTTATCTTTTCCAAGGGAATACAAGATAACATTTCCAAATGGCATCTTTGACTACTCAAATTAGTCTCATTTTTTTCAAGAAATTGGAAGATATTTTCTAGCCACAGCTAAAGCCGATCTCAGAAAAGCAATTGGAAATTTATCTAATTTTAACTCCAAACTCAATTTTTTAATATAATCCATCATAGAATCAAGTGACATTTTAAATTCAAATATAACTTCCAAAAATTCCTTAATTTTCACTCCAAAAAGGTTTAATCATCTCACGTAACCAAACCAAATGTAAAAATGAATGCAATTCCTTATGGCATCTAAAGCATAAATCAGAAGAGATACATTTATATTTTGTTAATTTCTACAGAGTCCAGTATAATTGATGGATAAAATTATAATGAACCATTCGATACCTTACATTTACAATTTTAGCCATACTGTCCTCATATATAGTCATCCAATCATCCTGAGAAATAGATATTTCCAAATCTTTTTCACCACTTCAGTCTAGATTTATGAACATCTGATTTAAGCATTTTATTCTATAATAAAGCGTACATCTCAGATATAAATCCATTCTTGCCACCATCAGTAAGTAAAATTTCAAATTTAGACTGTCTAGGCAGCCTTAAGTACATCCAAAATTGTCCAATAATAATGCTTTAACTTGATAATAAGAAAAAAGAGTCCTCGAAGATATTTCATACCTTTTTCATTCTTTGAAAAGAAATAAAATATCCCACTTCATAGCAATCTTCTACCATTTAATTCCTTCCTGTTCCCATAACTTCAAAAGTTGATTATTAACCATAAAATGAAAAAGTTTTTTTGAAACAAAGGTGTGTTAGCCAAAATTTTACCTTGGGTACCTACAATTTCATTTTTTTTTATTCCATATTTCCATTGACTCCCCCTATTTTTGTATCATTCGTATATTTACTAACCCAATTTACCACTCCATCATCCAAATCATTCATATAAATGACAAACAACAAGTGACCCAACACCGATCCCTGAGGTACACCGCTTGTCACCAGCCTCAATCCTGACAGACTGTTATCCACCATGATTCTCTGGCATCTACCTTCTAGCCATTGTTGAACGCATCTGACTATCTCAATATTAATATCTTTACCAACCTTCCATGTGGAACCTTATCGAAGGCCTTACTGAAATCAATATAGACTACATCTACTGTTCTACCTTCATCAACCTTCCTAGTCACTTCCTCAAAAAATTCAACAAGGTTTGTCAAACGTGACCTTCCCCATACAAACCCATGTTTAGTGTCCCTGATCAGTCCCTACCCCTCTAGATACTTATACATATTATCTCTAAGAATACTTTCCATTAGTTTACCGACCACCGACATCAAACTTACTGGCCTATAATTGTTGGGCCTACACCTTGAGCCATTTTTAAATGGAGGAACCGCGTTTGCAATACGCCTATCCTGTGGCACCATGCCCCACTTTTGAAAAATCACTGTCAGAGCCTCCTCTATTTCCTCCCTGACTTCCCTCAAGGTCCTGGGGAAAATCCTGTCTGGACCCGGAGACTTAACCATCTTTATATGCCTCAGAAGTTTCAAAACCCCCTCTTTCCTAATCCCTACATTTTACATAATCACCCCTTTTGCTTCTCTTATCCGACACGATTCCATATCTTTTTCCCTGGTGAATACCGAAGAGAAGAACTTGTTCAATATCTCCCCCATCTCATTCGGCTCTACTCTGATTCTCTAAGGGGCCAATTCTATCCTTCACTCTCCTTTTGCTATTTACATATTTGTAAAAACCCTTCAGATTTACTTTCACCCTGTTCACTATTGCCACCTCGTACCTTCTTTTCACTTTCCTAATATCTTTCTTAAGCTTTTTTTTATAATCCATGCATTTTCTAAGCATCTCGTATATACCTTGTTTCTTGTATTTAATGTAGGCCTCCCTTTTTATTCAAACTAACTTTCTAATCTCTCTTGAAAACTATGGCTCTCTTGAACTTTTGGCATTGCCTTTTATCCTAACAGTGTTAGTATATATGATAGACCCAGCTGGGCTGTTGGCCAGGCTGAGGACCACACTGGAGGATTGCAGAAAGGTCTTGGGGTATAAAGTAAATCTAGACAATAGTGAAATTATGCCTTTGACAAAAGGGGCTTCTGGACAATACCAACAGGGACATCAATTCAAATGGCTGCAAGAAGGCATTAAATATCTGGGGATAAAAGTAGACAAGGATTTACGCAACTTATACAAACTCAATTATCCCCCTTTGCTCCGGAAGATTTTTTTTTATATAATTTTTTTATTTTTCACACCATAAATCACATTAGCCATGCTACACACTTTTTCTTTTTCACACATATACAGTGACTTTTTCTCCCCCCCCCTCCCTCCTTCCAAGCCACCCCCCCACCCCCCCCCCCGATCCATTTTAGGTATACAATCTAGGTTACATTAAACCAGTCAGATAATGTTGTCATTCAACAAAAATACACCAGAAATTCTACTGAGTCCATTCTTTTCTTTCCTTCTCCTTCCATCAACTTAGGTAATGATTGTCCCCGGTATGTTTTCGCTATTGTATTTAATGTAAGAATATTTCAATATTATTTCTTAAACTATATGTATTTTTTTCTAATGGAATACATTTATTCATTTCTATATACCATTGTTGTATTTTCAGATTATCTTCCAATTTCCAGGTTGACATAATACATTTTTTTGCTACGGCTAGGGCTATCTTAACAAATCTTTTTTGTGCATCCTCCAAATCAATTCCAAATTCTTTGTTTTTTATGTTACTTAGAAGAAAGATCTCTGGATTCTTTGGTATATTGTTTTCTGTTATTTTATTTAATATCTGATTGAGATCTTCCCCAAATTTTTCTACTTTCTCACATGTCCAGATTGCATGAATTGTTGTTCCCATTTCTTTTTTACATCGAAAACATCTATCAGATACTGTTGGGTCCCATTTATTTAACTTTTGAGGTGTAATGTATAGTCTGTGTAGCCAGTTATATTGTATCATACGTAGCCTCGTATTTATTGTATTTATTGTTCCAGAACATAATTTCTCCCACGTTTCCTTTTTTATCTTTATATTTAAATCTTGTTCCCATTTTTGTTTAGTTTTACCATTTGTTTCCTCATTCTCTTTTTCTTGCAGTTTAATATACATATTTGTTATAAATCTTTTGATTAACATTGTATCTGTAATCACATATACAAGGTTACTTCCCTCTGGCAAACTCAAATTGCTTCCTAATTTATCTTTCAAGTAGGATCTCAGTTGGTAATATGCCAGCGCTGTATCTCCAGTTATATTGTACTTATCTCTCATTTGTTCAAAGGATAAGAATCTACTTCCTGAAAAACAATTCTCTATTCTTTTAATCCCTTTTTTTTCCCATTCTCTAAAGGAAAGGTTATCTATTGTAAAAGGGAGTAACTTATTTTGCGTCAATATTAGTTTTGGTAATTGATAATTTGTTTTATTTCTTTCTACATGAATCTTCTTCCAAATATTGAGGAGATGATGTAATACTGGAGAAGTTCTATGTTGTACCAATTTTTCATCCCATTTATATAATATGTGTTCAGGTATCTTTTCCCCTATTTTATCTAATTCTAATCTCGTCCAGTCTGGTTTTTCCCTTGTTTGATAAAAATCTGATAGGTATCTTAATTGTGCGGCTCTATAATAATTTTTAAAGTTTGGCAATTGTAAGCCTCCTTGTTTATACCCTTCTGTTAATTTATCCAGTGCTATCCTCGGTTTCCCCCCTCTCCATAAAAATTTCCTTATTATTTTCTTTAACTCTTTGAAGAATTTTTCTGTCAGTTGTATTGGCAATGCCTGAAATAAGTATAATATCTTTGGAAAAATGCTCATTTTAATACAGTTTATCCTTCCTATTAGTGTTAGTGGTAGATCTTTCCAATGCTCTAAATCGTCCTGTAATTTTTTCATTAGTGGGTAATAAATGAGTTTGTATAATTGGCCGAGATTTTTGTTTATTTGTACACCTAGGTATCTTATTGCCTGCATTTGCCATCTAAATGGAGATTCCTTCTTAAATTTTGAGAAATCCGCATTATTCATAGGCATTGCTTCACTTTTATTTACGTTTATCTTGTAACCCGACACTTCTCCATATTCCTTCAATTTCTTATATAATTCTTTTATTGATAGTTCTGGTTCTGTTAAGTACACTATAACATCGTCCGCAAATAGACTGATTTTATATTCCTTGTCTTTTATTTTTATTCCTTTTATATTATTATCTATTCTTATCAATTTTGCTAGTGGTTCTATAGCTAACGCAAACAATAAAGGTGATAGTGGGCATCCCTGCTGCGTTGACCTGCTTAAGTTAAATTGTTTTGATACATGTCCATTTACTGTCACTTTCGCTAACGGTCCCTTATATAATGCTTTAGTCCAATTAATATACTTCTCTGGTAAACTGAATTTTTGCAATACTTTGAACAAATAATTCCATTCTACTCTGTCGAAGGCCTTCTCTGCGTCTAAAGCAACTGCTACTGTAGGTGTTTTATTTCCTTCTACTGCATGAATTAAGTTAATAAATTTACAAATATTGTCTGTTGTGCGTCTTTTTTTGATAAATCCAGTTTGGTCTAAATTTACCATTTTCGGTACCTGCTCTGCTAATCTGTTTGCTAATAGTTTAGCTATTATCTTATAATATAATCTGTGTTTAGTAAAGATATTGGTCTATATGACGCTGGTGAGAGTGGATCTTTCCCTTGTTTTAGTATTACTGTAATTATTGCTGTTTTACATGAATCTGGTAAGCTTTGTGTTTCATCAATCTGGTTGATTACATCCAGGAGGGGCGGAATTAATAAGTCTTTAAATGTTTTGTAGAATTCTATTGGGAGTCCATCCTCTCCTGGTGTCTTATTATTTGGTAATTTTTTTATTATCTCTTGTATTTCTACTGTTCCAAATGGTTCTGTTAATTTATTTTGTTCCTCTATTTGTAGTTTTGGTAGTTCAATTTTAGTCAAAAATTCATCTATTTTCCCTTCTTTCCCTTCGTTTTCAGTTCGGTATAATTGTTCATAGAATTCTCTAAAGTTTTCCTTAATTTCTTTTGGATTATATGTAATTTGTTTGTCTTTTTTCCTTGATGCCAATACCATTTTCTTAGCTTGTTCTGTCTTAAGCTGCCATGCTAGGATTTTGTGCGTTTTTTCACCCAGTTCATAATATTTCTGTTTTGTCTTCATTATATTCTTCTCTACCTTATATGTTTGTAATGTTTCATATTTTATTTTTTTATCCGCCAATTCTCTTATTTTAGTTGTATCTTCCTTCATTGCTAATTTTTTTTCTATATTTACTATTTCCCTTTCCAACTGCTCTGTTTCCTGATTATAGTCCTTCTTCATCTTGGTTACATTACTTATTATTTGTCCTCTAATGAATGCTTTCATTGCATCCCATAGTATAAACTTATCTTCCACTGATTCCGTATTTATTTCAAAATACATTTTTAATTGTTTTTCAATAAATTCTCTAAAATCCTGCCTTTTAAGTAGCATGGGGTTTAGTCTCCATCTATACATTCTTGGAGGGATGTCCTCTAGCTTTACTGTCAATATTAAGGGTGAATGGTCCGATAGTATTCTAGCTTTATATTCTGTTTTTCTTACTCTATCTTGCATACGAGCTGATAACAAAAATAGGTCTATTCTTGAGTATGTTTTATGTCTAGCCGAGTAATATGAATATTCCTTTTCTTTTGGGTTTTGTTTCCTCCATATATCCAAAAGTTGCATTTCTTGCATTGGTTTAATTATAAATTTGGTTACTTGGTTCTTTCTGTTAATTTTTTTCCCAGTTTTATCCATATTTGAATCCAAATTCAGGTTGAAATCCCCTCCTATTAGTATGTTCCCTTGCGTATTAGCTACTTCAAAAAGATATCTTGCATAAACTTTTGATCTTCTTCGTTAGGTGAATATACATTAAGTAGATTCCAAAACTCCGAATATATCTGACATTTTATCATTACATATCTCCCTGCTGGATCTATTATTTCCTCTTCTATTTTAAATGGCACATTTTTACTAATTAATATAGCCACTCCTCTTGCTTTTGAATTATACGATGCTGCTGTTACATGACCTACCCAATCTCTCTTCAATTTCTTGTGCTCCAATTCAGTTAAGTGTGTTTCTTGGACAAATGCTATATCAATTTTTTCTTTTTTCAGTAAATTTAGCAGTTTCTTCCTTTTAATTTGGTTATGTATTCCATTAATATTTAAAGTCATATAGTTCAACGTAGCCATTTTATACTTTGTTTATCTTCCCTTTCCGTTTTTCCATCATTGCCTTTCCTCCTTTTCCATTTCTGTTTTCTTATTTTAAACCCTTTATAAGACAACATTCCTAAAACATCAAACATTTTCCTTATTCTCCTATTTATAACTTCTTTAGCCCCAATCTCCCCTTCCCCTCCTGAGTTGTCCTTTATCCCTTGTCGGACAACCACATCTCCCCTCTCCATTTGGGTTTGCGAATTCACTCGCAAGCGTCAACTGATTTTGCAGTGACCGCTATTCCCCCCCACCCAGCCCCCCCCGAAAAGATTTCACTTTTCATATGTAACAAAGGTCACTCTTTTAATTCCCTCCTTGTTCTCTCTATTCCATTACCTTCCCTTATTAATTCTTGTCTATACTATCTATATTTTCCTCTAAGTACCGATACATTCACGTATGCACATTATACCTATACACTCTTATACCTCTTTACCCACATACATATCAATCGTGATCATTTTTACTCTCATTACACGTCTTCATCTCTCCGTCTATTTTGTAGTTGTTCTGCAAATTTTCGTGCTTCTTCTGGATCCGAGAATAGTCTGTTTTGTTTTCCTGGAATAAATATTTTCAATACCGCTGGATGCTTTAGTATAAATTTATACCCTTTCTTCCATAAAATCGCCTTTGCTGTATTGAACTCCTTTCTCTTCTTTAGGAGTTCAAAACTTATATCTGGATAAATGAAGATTTTTTGCCCTTTATACTCCAGTGGCTTGTTGCCATCTCTTACTTTTTCCATTGTCTTCTCCAGTATCTTTTCTCTTGTCGTATATCTTAGGAATTTTACTAAAATAGATCTTGGTTTTTGTTGTGGTTGTGGTTTAAAGGCCAATGCTCTATGTGCCCTTTCTATTTCCATTTCTTGCTGTAGTTCTGGACATCCTAGGATCCTAGGGATCCAATCTTTTATAAACTCCCTCATATTCTTGCCTTCTTCATCTTCCTTAAGGCCCACTATCTTTATGTTATTTCTTCTGTTATAATTTTCCATTATATCTATTTTTTGAGCTAGTAGTTCTTGTGTCTCTTTAGCTTTTTTATTAGATTCCTCCAATTTCTTTTTTAAGTCTTCTACCTCCATTTCTGCTGCTACTGCCCGCTCTTCCATCTTGTCCATTTTCTTTCCCATTTCTGTTAAGGTCATATCTATTTTGTTCATTTTCTCTTCTGTGTTGTTTATTCTTCTTCTTAAATCATTAAATTCCTGTGTCTGCCATTCTTTAAATGACTCCATGTATCCTTTAACAAGAGAAAGTATATCCTTTATCTTGCCTTTCCTTTCTTCTATTTCACTGTATTCTTCCTCTTCTTCTTCCTCTGGGTTGGCCATCTGTTGTTTCTTTGTTGCCCTTTTCTTCTCTTCTTTCTTGTTTCCATTGTCTTCTGTGTTCTCTTCTTGCTGCAGGTGTTCTGCAGCTGTCGTTGCTGGCTGTGGAGATCGACTCCCCAGCTGGTCCCCCCTCCCGTCGGTGTGTTTTCTTTCATGCGCATCGCGCATGCGTGACTCCTCGCGCATGCGCGGTTGCGCACTTTTACTCGGCTCAGCGAGCCATTTTTGTAGTCCAATTTCTACCGACCTGAGGAAGCGGGTTTCTCTCTCCACAGCGGGCCTCTTCGAACAGGTAAGGCCTTCTCCTTCTTCCTCCGTTGTCTTCTCTTCCTCTCTTCTTACCGTTGATTTTGATTTTTATTTTTTTGTCGCCATCTTCTTTCCACCTTTATACTCACTTTTCTTTAACTTTTATTTCTGTGCCTTTGTGTTTTCCTTTGTTTTTTCCGACTTTTCTGGAGAGGGCTGGAGTTCACCGTCCGGCCACTACTCCATCACGTGACTCCTCCTGCTCCGGAAGATTGAGGAGGACCTCGATAGATGGAGAACTCTGCCCAACTTTGATGGGCAGTGTTAATTGTATTAAAATTAAGGTGATGCCAAAGCTACATTATCTATTTCAGTCATTACTCATTCCGTTGCCCCGAGGCTTCTTTAAGATGCTCAGAAGATGTGTAAGAAAGTTACTGTGGAATAATAAAGTGGCTGAAATCTCCAAGGAAAAGTTGTTTGGGATTAAAAACTTGCCAGATTTCAAAAAATATTATTGGGCAGCCCAGGCGAGATGTATCACCTCACTCTTTGAGGTACATCCCCCCCAACCCCCGCACATATTGTGGTAGGTGAAAAGATAGCAGGAGAGTTTATATTTAAATCAGACACTAAATTAATTTCAAAGAAAGCATGTACTTCAGGCATGGAAAAGAATAATTCATTGTATTGGATTAAAGGTGGGGATATCTCCCAAAATGCCCTTGTCCCAGAACAACTTAATATCCATGACTCTGGACAATATGATGAGAGGCAGTAATGTGCAATGGCCACAGTCTTCACTCCAGCCTAAGAGAATCTAAAATAAGAGCATTGGTTTAAAATGAAGGGGGAAGATTGAAAGGGAACCTGGGGGAAACCTTTTCACATAGATGGAGACCTGCGGAGAGCAGGGAGCAGAGACACAGCTAAAGTGGTGAATGCGCACTCAATTTCAACATTTAAGAATTTGGACAGGTAATTGGATGGGAAAGGTATGAAGGGCTATGGACTAGGCATAAAAATGGTTTGGCACAGACTTGAAGGGTGGAAGGGGCCTGTTTCTTTGCTGTAATTTTCTATAATTCTAGGGTTCTAAAGAACCTCACAAAACCTTCATCAAAAGGAGGCACCTTTGTCCGTTTTGGGTATGATCTATATTTGATCTATTGGCATTTTCTTCAAAGTGTCATGTTGCAATCAACATTTTGTACTTACTATGAGAATAATTAGTGACTAATCGTGGACACCCATTATCTCCTCGTTTGTCAGGAAGGTACAACAGTGGCTGTCATTATGTAAACCTTCTACAGGAGCTCTATTGAGAGCATCCTGGCCGGCTGAATCACAGTGTGGTACTGTTGCTGCGGAGAAATGGATCGGTGGCCAATCCACAGGACCATAAGAGTGGCAGAGAGGATCACTGGAGTCTCCCTCCCCCCATCGATGTGATCTATGGGATCATGGTCTGAAGAGGGCATGAAAAATCATTGAGGACTCCTTCCACCCTGCACACAGCATCTTTCAGCTGCTCCCATCAGGGAAGAGATATAGGGGTACCAGAGCCAGAACCACTAGCTTTTTCCCACAGGCTGTGAGAGTGCTGAACAACCAAAGGAGCTGCTCACACTATTCATCAAAGACTCTCCTTTCTACAAAGCAATGTGTATTTATTTATTTTTATAGAGAGGACCGGACACCACTGTTCCGTCAGGTTGTACTTGTACAATCAGATGACAATAAACTTGACTGGATATTGCATTTTAATTTTCATGGGATGGCATGGCATTTACACCACCACTCAACTTGTCCATGCCTATCTTCAAGAAATTCCAAAAAAACTTCCTCACCCAGTGAATTCATGGATGCGGAACTCACTGCCACAGGAAATTATTGATGCACGCACTGTAATTGCATTTATAGGGATTCTCGACAAAATATGAAAAGGAATTGATCAAAACGCTGATGGATTTAAACAAGGAAAGACAAGAGTGTCCTGTCATGGAATGGTTGGATCAAATAGCCTGTGCTTTGTAGCCCTGCACTCCTTACAAATCCATCACCACCTCTGCTCATTCAACCATGGCAACATCCTTTCCTCAGGGATTTCTTTGTTTGTATAGCTGCATCTGTCTCAGCTTCTTCCAGTGGTTGTAAAGGTAAAGGTAAGGGTTCCAATACATAATACCACATTTAGAATGTAACACACACAAAATTCTTTAACTTTTGTCTATTGTAAGGCAGACAGAGAGTCGCCACTTTGTCCAGCACCCCTCACAGAAACCTACAGCACCTGGTGTTCCTTGGAATGGTCTCCCTTCCAAGTACTGGCCAAGCCTGAGCCTGCTTAGCTTCCGAGATCAAACAATCTCAGGTGTATATAGGCTATTAAGAGCTATTAGGTGGTGGGTTCCATATTTCATTTTCTCCCAAGATTTGAATGTTCTCCGACTCAGAATCAGGATTTATAGTCATGAACAAGTCACAAACTTCAGTGTTTTGTGGCAGCATCTTACTTGTACATTCATTTTTTACTACATCACTGTATGAAAAAAGCAAAACTAATAGTGCACAAGAAGTAAGTAAGTCTCTTTGATTCAAAAAATTATTGATTATTCAGGAATCTGATGGCAGCGGGGAAGAAACTGTCCTTCTGCCACTGAGTGCTCATCTTCAGGCTCCTGCACCTTTTCCCTGATGGCAGCAGAGTAAAGAGGGCATGGCCTGGAGGTTGGGAGTCTTTGAGGATAGAGGCTGCTTTCTTAAGGCTCTTCCTCATGTAGATGTCCTTGATGGACTGAATTCTGGTGCCTGTGACGCTGCAGGCCGAGTCCACAACCCTCTGCAATTTATTCTTGTCTTGAGAATTGGCACTTCTATACCAGGCTGCGATGCAACCAGTCAGAATGTTCTCCACAGTACACCTGTAGAAGTTTACAAGACTCCCTGTTGACATGCCGAATCTCCTCAGATGCCTAATGAAGTATAGTCGCTGGCGAGCCTTCTTTGTGATTGCATCAACGTGATGGCTCCAGAACAGATCGTTGGAGATGTTAACACCCAGAAATTTGAAGATTTTAAACCTCTCAGCTACTGAGCCCTCAATGAGGGCTGGGTCATGTTCCCCTGACTTCTTCCTGCTCCACAATCATTTCTTTGGTTTTACTGATGTTAAGCGCAAGGTTGTTACACCATTCAATGAGCTGATCCATCTCCCTTCTGAACGCTTCCTCATTGCCATCTGTGATTCTGCCGACTACTGTGGTGTCATCGGCAAACTTGTAGATGGCATTGGAATTGTGCCTGTTCACACAGTCATGGGTGTATAATGAGTTGAACAATGGACAGAGAATGCATCCTTGGGGTCCGCCTTTGTTGGTGATCAGTGAGGAGCTTACCTGTGAAGGATGGAGTGCGGGGTTGGACAAATGATCAAGGCACTTTTCTTGCTTTCTTCTTTGAGGAGTGCAATCAACATGCTGATGTGACTCAAATAATGGTGTTGTTGGGGAGAGGTGCTGCCATTGGAATGGAGTGTGACCTGAAGAAAAACAGGACTTCTGTGCTTCCCAAAGTATTTTACCCTTATGTTTTTTTTTCCAAAAGGCAGACGCCACAGAGGAATAAGTAACATCATACAGCTGTTATGTGGCACATTTTGTTTTAGTGAAGGTCATTTGCAAACACTTCAAAACAGATCTCATTTAAAATGCCAGAGCTCTGCTCAAGCCAGACAGTCCAGGCTCCGAGTGCCTTTGCATAATCTTTGAAGAATGCCTATAAGAACTTGACATGTAGGTGTTAATTGGACAGGCTGTGGAGTAATGGATTATTGTCTTGGAAAGCAACAGATGAACGAATTCAGAAGATTGGGTCCAGTGCCACAGTCTGAGTGCAGTTTGCTATTCTAAGTGGGTCATGTGGTTTCTCTGAGTGAGAGACAGAGAGAGAGAGAGAGAAAGAGAGAGAGAGAGAGAGAGAGAGAGAGAGAGAGAGAGAGAGAGAGAGAGAGATTGAGAGGGAGATTGAGAGAGAGATAGAGAGAGAGAGAGAGAGAGAGAGAGGGAGAGAGAGAATTCAGTTCTACAGTTCTACAGTTCAGCAGCAGCAGCTGGGACTGGAACAGGACAAGCTGACAAGCTTGTGGAAAAACCATATTTTGAAGATGGTTTGTGAGTTCTTAGTTCAGCCTGGTCAAAGCCCTTGTGGTCTGTACAAGCGGAGAAGACTGACTGTATAATGTTTCACTTGAAATAAGAGAAGCAAAAAGGAACTCTGTGGTGACCTGAAAGAAAGAGGTTATCATCTGGAGAACCCTGAGGGGGAAAGTTTCTTTAGAAAAACACTGAAGTGGCTGATCAGAAGGGATCAGTTGTGGGAGCAACAAATATCTCTCTGAACACCAACAAGAACCTTCCTGGGCAGTAACCATTTGCCTTTCAAGCACCAAAGCCTGGCGAACTCCATAAATGTTAAATTCTTTGCACAGTATAAAAATTGCCTCAATCAGTGAACTTGGAGGAATGAGAAGTGAGCTTGGACTGTCTGGCTTGAGCAGAGCTCTGGCATTTTAACTGAGATCTATTTTGAAGTGTTTGCATGTGACCTACACTAAAACAAAATGTGCCATAATTTATCTCCTTTTAAAATATATCTATAATTTATTCACAATATAAAATATAACATAATCTGTCTCACAGCTCACAGCCATACAGACAAGTAATACACAAAGGCGCTGGAGAATCTCAGCAGGTAACACAGGATCCAGAGGAGGTTAATCCAGATTAACCAATGTTTCGGGCCTGAATCCTTCATCAAGATGTGAGCAAAGAGCAGACAGCCACCTGAATATGAAGATGGGAGAAGGAGAGGAGAGGAGGGAAGAAGGGGCAGGAGGAACAGATACAGGCTAACAGTTAAAAGGTCATAGATGGGAGGGTAGAAGAGAAAAAAGATCTGAGAAGTGACAGGTTGGGTTATCTCTCTAAATGGAGAGAGAAGGGAAAGGTGTGGAGAGCTGAATGAAAAGAGACAGAGGGAAAGAAGGACTCAAAGAAGGGTTTATCAGAAGCTGGAGAAGTTGATGTTAATGCCTTCTGGTTGGAGAGTGCCCAGACAGAATATTAGTTGATGTTCCTCCAATTTGGCAGCGCGTGAGGCTATGGATAGACATGTCAGTGTGGGAGTAGTGTCTGGAATTAAAATGGTTGGCCATTGCAATGCCCGTTATTGCACTGCCAAGCTGAGGCCACCCACAAATTGGAGGAACAACAACACCCAAATATTCCATTTGGGCACTCTCCAACCATCTGTAGTGTCACATTTCTGCAATATTTTGTCTTTGCCTGGAACCTACACTAAGTTCCAGTAAAAAGGTGATGGGCATTCATCACCCAGAATATGGCACAGTTTCTGCTGTGGAATTTTATATCCAATAGAGGCAGTAGGAAAAATGTCTGTTCTGTGAGGAAATTTATCAACATTGCTTAAATGTTATTAGCAGTTTCTAGAAATGGGGGATCTTTACACTGTGAACCCACTAGTGTCCCTCAACGAGAGTGGGTGATTAAATCAGAGATAGACATTATAATTTGGAAAATGGCCTTATCCTGTTGGCAATCCTTGGCTCCACCATTAATATTGAGACTTTATGATGTAAGATTTGTTTTCTTGACATTCTCCATTCTTTCTTATCTGTTTTCCTTTTTGCTATTGGTATATTCTTAAGGGGAGGGTGGGTAGAGGGTGGAAGGGATATATATAGTTATGAGTCTAGAGGACCCCAAAACCCAGCAGCAATAGAAATTCACCAAGACAAATAGTTACTTAAACAAAAGTCGCTTTTAATTTTCTTTAAACATAAAAACAGGATCAAACTTTAACTTCTTACTATTAACTTAACTTAACCCCCTTCTAATTCTAAGTGCATATGTATGAAATTAACCCCCTTCTAATTCTAAGTGCACGTGTATGTACTGTGTATATAAGTTCAGGAAAGTTCTTTGCTTTACAGTCCAATCTCACTTCTCACTTCTCCAAGTTCACTGGTATCAGGCAATTCTTATACTGTGCACAGAATTTAACACTTATGAATCTTCACCAGGCTCTGGTGCTTACGGGTAAATGGTTACCGCTCAGGAAGGTTCTAGTTGGTTTCAGAGAGAAAAATTTGTTGCTCATTGGACACTCACAAACTGATTCCCTCCAATCAGCCATTTCAAGGATTTTCCAAATGATAACCCAGGTCACCACAGAGTTCCTCTTGTTTCCCTTATTTCAGGAGAAATACTCTAGCCAGTCATTTCCTCTTGTAAGGACCACAAGGGTTTTTCAACAGGCTGAACTCAGAACTTGCAACCCATCTTCAAAATGGGGTTTTCACAAGATTGCCAGCTTGCATGTTGCAGCGTCAAAAGCCAGTGTAGAACTGTAGAACTCAGTTCTCTCTCCCACTCTCCAAAGAAACACATGTTTTCTTCTCTCTCTGCTTGTAAAAACCAGAACACCTCCCCAAGGCTTCAAAACCCAATCATTGAAAGATCTTATCAACACTTGAGCCTGGGCTTCAATCCATTTGCACCTGCTTTTGAAATTCTTCCAAAGTAGATTCATTGTTCTTGCAAAGGCACTGGTGCCTCAATGTCTCACTTTCAGCAAAGCTCTTGCATTTTAAATGAGATGTCTTTTGTGAAGTGTTACTCTGTTTGTGAAGTATAACCTACACAACAAACCCCCCACAATCTCTCTTTTAAAAACATATTTATATATAATATATAATATAACCCGTAACTATATATATTCCATATGGATAATTTCTGTAACTTTGTTCAATATGCATGGTTTCAAAATTCTTAAATAAAATATTTTTTTAAAAAAGAAAATGCACCATCGTGGATGGTTGTGGAGATGGGTACAATAGGTAGGCAGAGTGACAAAAGGAAAATAGAGGGTTATGAGTGTGAGGTGGGAAAAATTTGATTGTTAGGTCAGCACCACAGCCTGGGCTGAAGGGCCTGCACTGTGCTGTACAGGAGCATCAAAATCAGAACTGCCAGGCTGGGAAATAGCTTCTTCCTGCAGGCTGTGAGACTGATGAACAGTATCCTGTAACAGAAGAAATAATTCCAAAATATGTACATATATTTATTTAAAATTCCATCTGTTTGTATATATGTGATTATTATGCACTGCATGTTGTGTGAGTGTGTGTGAACTGTGGTCCAGAGAAACACTGCTTTGTCTGATTGCAGATGCACCGTCAGATGATAGTAAACTTGAACTTGAACTAAATATTCCATTTAAAACATTTGTTCTAATGAAGAGACATGACTTTAATACAGATGCCATTGTCTTGACTGGGATTTATGTGGTAATATGAAAGTGCATCTGGGTTTCTTCTAAAGGGTCACAAAAACCTGACACTTTTGGCACATCCTCTTTGATGAGATTAATTTCCTTTGATTCCTGTGTAATTGATCTGTCTTATTAGTATATTTAGGTTAAATTTAAGCTATACTTCTTATGTCTTAACTAACATAGTGGGTTTGGAACAGGGTTACACACACAAGTCACAGTACATTTACAGAGAACCCTTGTATTCAGAGAAGAGAATTGATTCTCAGAGTCGACAGGTCTAGAAGAACAGAGCCATAATGGAACAGAAATGTGTTCTCAATTGAAACTCAAGAAATATTTTGAGATATTTTGTGTTGACACAATATTCTTCGAGTGAACATATGGTTAGACTTTCCGGAACCATTTAAGGATTCTTGAACAAGAGAAATGAAACTCAGAGCCATTTCAGTGATCCACTTAAGCCTCTTGAAACAGATGTGAGGTCATTTTTTGGAGTCATGACATCTGCAAGCCAGAGTTAGATGATCACATGGTTTACAAGAAATTGGGGTTGACAAGTGTTTAAAATTTCAATAACTGATCACATGTTTTTCAGGAATTAAGATTGACCTCATTGGTGATGTAATTTCATATTGTTTTAAGGGTATATATATATATATATATATATATCCGAATGCAGAGGAATCTTTAGACCAGAAGAAGAAGAAACCAGAAGCTGGAAGAAAAAGATTGACACATTTGCTGGAGAAAGAAGAGGTGCTGTTCTAAGTGGCTTTAGATTAAGCAAGGCCACTTCTGACTGTCTCTATTTGTTTTAAAGGGCAGCCTCATTGTGGAAAGAAGCTCCAGAACTCTTAAAAGGATAAGAGGGAGTGAAGAAAACCAGTGTGAGAGTTTGAGAAGAAATCTCTTCCTGGGAGTAAAATAACAAGATTTGTGAATTTGAACAGTCTAATAACTGAATCAGTGTTAACAAACACTTCATTGCTGCTTTCAGTCACAATGTAATAGAACTTGATGTTTCGTAATCACTTCTGAACTAGAATTTAATAGACCTTCAAGTTCAACAAGATTGGGCCTTAAAACAAACTTTTCAGATTCAAGTTTAAACTGAAATGATTTGGACTTTAATACACACACACAGAGTGTGTGTAATGTAATATACAATTACATTTGTAATACAAATGTAATATACAATTACATTTGCACAAAGCTTAGAGTTAAGGATCTGGAGGAGTATACAGTTGCTGTAGTCGGATATGTAAAGAACTGTGCTGACCATGTCACCATTGACAAACGGACCATGGTCTATCACAATCAGGGGCCTGGATGACCAGGGAGGTTAAAATTCTTTTCAGGGACCATAATATCACTTTCAGGTCAGGTGATAGTGCACTGTACAATGCGACTAGAACCAACTTGAGGAGAGGAATCAGGGATGCTATAATGGCCTATGGGAGGACGATTGAGGACTACTTCAACAATAATGAACCATAGCAAATGTGGTAGAGAATCCAGCACTTGATATAAAAACAACAATGGCATGGCTGTTGATGGTGATGCTCTGCTGTCTGAGGATCTTGATCATTTATTCGCTCAATTTGAGGTGGAAGGGAAAGAGTTGGACACAGCGCACTCACTGGCCCCTCACTGTGCAAGAACATGAGATGAGATGGGTGCTTAGAGCGGCGAACCCAAGGAAATCCACCAGCCCTGATGGCATATCAGGCAGGGTGCTGAAGGAGTGTGCGAACCATCTCTCTCTCTGAGGCCTTCAGGAAGATTTTCAAAATCTATCATCCCGCTGCACTTAAAGGCCTGCTGCAATCATTCCACTGCCTAAGAAGAAGGTTATCAAGGGTCTCAATGACTAACGTGCAGCTGCTTTAATGCCGATTATTTCAAAGTGCTGTGAGTGCAAATTAAAGCCAATCCCCCACCCACCTTCAATCCACACCAGTTTGCTTACAGGGCTAATAAGTCACCTGTGGAAGCTATTGCCACCGTTCTTCACTTAGCGCTGATCCACTTAGAACAACTATGTGAGGTTGTTTTTATAGACTTTAGTTCTACTTTTAATACTGTTATTCCAGGAGACTGGATGTTAAAAGCACTGACAGGATTTTCCAGATCGATTTGTCTATGGATCAAGGATTTTTTAACAAACCGTTCCAAGACTGTAAAAATAGGCATTAATTTTTCCCCTGCTCTCACACTTAGCACTGGTTCCCCCCGGGGCTGTATGTTGAACCGAATGTTGTTTTCTCTTTATACCTACGATTGTGTCTCTGTGTTTTCCTCTCATACCATCATAAAATTTGTGGATGACACAACTGTGGTCGGGCTCATTTCAAGGGGTGATGAGTCACGGACTGTCAGTGTAGTGCTTGGAAAACAATCTGGTATTGAATTCCTTGAAGATGAAAGAGCTTGTAATGGATTTCAGGAGGAACTCTATGGCCCCACCTCCATTGAATATTAATGGGGACTGTGTGGAAAGGGTTATGACTTTCAAGTTTCTGGGAATGTATCTGGCTGTGGATCTTTCTTGGGCTATTAATACCATCGCAAAAGTCAAGAAGGAACATCAACATCTCCATTTTCTGACAATCTTTCTACAGGAGATGTTATTGGTGTCCTTCTATCACTGCTCTGTTGAAAGCATGCTGATTTACTGCATCCCCATCTGGTTTCCCAGCTGTACAGTAGCAGATAAGAGGGATCTTCAGAGGGTTATCAATACGGCCCAGAAGATCATTTGAATTCCCTTGTGTCCTTTGGAGGATTTATTTCGATCTTGCTGTATCGGGAAAGCAACTAATATTCTTAAGGATTCTACTCACCTGGGCTATCATTTGTTTGACCTATTGCCCTCAGGTAGACAATTAAGGTCCATTAAATCACGGACAAACAGACTCAAGAGCAGTTTCTATCCCAGAGCTATTTGAGCATTAAACTCCGCCAATTAGTGAATTTCTATTCTGCATTGTTTTAATGTTGCTTTATTTTCATTTTTGTTTTTACTGTTTTATATGCTCTGGTAGGTTGTATTGTGAAAACAGTAGTTGTGTTTTTAAATATTGTTGTATTTTCTTACACAATGACAATAAATAAAAGCGAACTATTAATAGTTTAATAAAAACAATGATTTTGAATTTACCACTGTTCCTGGATGGGATGATGGGGGTTGGGGGGGGGGGGGGGGTGGTGGTCAGTTACTTTGTAACACCTATCCTAATCCAAGATTTAGATTTGCACGTTCACCCTCCAAAATATTTGATACCCCATTTTTTCTTTCACAGATCATCAAGGATCTATAGAAACATAGAACACAACAGCAGAGAAACAGACCTTTTGACTCATCCTGTCTGTCAAATTACCATTCTGCTGAGTTCCAGTGACCTGCATCTGGACCATAGCCCTCCATTCTCCTCTCATCCATGTACCTACGTGATATTTTTTGTTTAAATGTCAAAATAAAGCATGCCTTTGACACTTCAGCTGGCAGTTCATTCCACATTCTCGCCACTATCTGAGTGAAGAAGTTCCCCCAAATGTTCACTCTAAACATTTCATCTTTCTCCCTTAATTCATGCCCAAGTGCGGAGCTAAGGATGCGAATGTTGGGGAGGGCATTAATAAAATAGTTGTTACAAAGGAAGTAGCGATGGAGAAACTAATGGGACTAAAGCCAGACAAATCACCTGGTCCTGATGATATGCATCCAAAGGTTCTGAAGGAAATGGCAAAAGTTATAGTTGATGCATTGGTGGTCATAGACCAAAATTCCTTGGATTCTGGGGAGGTCCCGGCAGACTGGAAGACAGCAAATGTCACGCCACTTTTTAAGAAGGGATGTAGGCAGAAGATTGGAAATTATCGGCCAATTAGCTTGACGTCTGTAGTTGGAAAAATGCTTGAAGCCGTCATTAAAGATGTAATAGTGAAACTTTTGGAACGTAAGGGTTCAATCAGACAGACGCAGCATGGTCTTAGAAAGGGAAGATCTTGTTTGACAAACTTGCTAGGATTCTTTGAGGATATAATGGGTGCGGTGGATAGAGGGGAACAGGTTGATGTTGTCTATTTGGATTTCCAGAAAGCGTTTGATAAGGTGCCGCACAAGAGACTTCTCAGTAAGTTACAGGAAAGTGGAGTCCGGCGAAGTCTATTGGCATGGATTGAAAATTGGTTGTCTGACAGGAGGCAGAGAGTCGGGATAAGTGGGAGTTTTTCAGGTTGGCAGAGAGTGGTAAGTGGGGTGCCGCAGGGGTCGGTGCTAGGCCCACAACTGTTTTTCATTTACATTGATGACTTGGAGGAGGGGAAAAAATGTGGTGCAGCCAAGTTTGCGGATGACACTAAATTGAATGGAAGAGCAAATTGCAATGAGGATGTGGAGAGTCTGCAGAGGGATATAGTTAAGCTGGATGAGTGGGCAAAGGTCTGGCAGATGGAGTACAATGTTAGTAAGTGTGAGGTGATCCACTTTGGCAAGAAAAATAAAAGAGCTGAATATTATTTAAAGGGTGAAAAACTACAGCATGCTGTTGTGCAGAGGGACTTGGGAGTGCTTGTGAATGAATCGCAAAAAGTTAGGTTGCAGGTGCAGCAGGTTATTAAGAAGGCAAATGGAATGTTGGCCTTCATCGCTAGAGGAATTGAATTCAGGAGTAGGGAGGTCATGTTGCAACTGTATAAGGTACTGGTGAGACCGCACCTGGAGTACTGTGTCCAGTTCTGGTCTCCATATTTGAGGAAGGGTATACTGGCTTTGGAGACGGTCCAGAGGAGGTTTACTAGGTTGATCCCTGGGATGAAGGGGTTGACTTATGATGAAAGATTAAATCGTCTAGGATTGTATTCGCTCGAGTTCAGAAGAATGAGAGGAGATCTTATAGAAACATATAGGATTATGAAGGGTATGGATAGGATAGATGTAGGAAGGTTTTTTGAGCTGGCCGGGGAAAATAAGATGAGAGGACACAGTCTCAAGATTCGGGGGAGTAGATTTAGGACAGAGATGAGGAAAAATAGTTTTTCCCAGAGAGTAGTGAATGTTTGGAATTCTCTAACCAGGGAAGTGGTTGAGGCTGCCTCAGTAAACATATTTAAAATTCGGTTAGATACATTTTTACATGATAGAGGAATTAGGGGATATGGGGAGAAGGCAGGTAGATGGAGTTATGTCATAAATTAGATCAGCCATGATAGTATTGAATGGCGGAGCAGGCTTGATGGGCCATTTTTGGCCTACTCCTGTTCCTACTTCCTATGTTCCTATGTTCTAGTTCTCATCTCACCTAACCTCAGTGGAGAAAGCCTGCTTGAAATTTTCCCTATCTGTACCCTTAATAACTTCTATCTATTCTCCTCTCCTTCTCCAATGTTCCAGGGAATAAAGTCTTTCCACTCACATACCACTTTAGATAATCCCTATGCCATCAGTGCTCTGTGATCAGTAAGGGATTGCTTAAGGTGGGATGTGAGTGGGAATGGAAGGTTAAGAACCACTGCTCTCGACCCAATTGTTACTGAAATATTTTGCTTGAGAAAAATTGTCATTGGCCCATTTCCTTTGGAGTTATGAAACCGTGCACATAACGAGTCAATTAGGTGCGATTAAAACAGTGGTTTTCAAACTTTTTCTTTCCACCCACATCCCATCTTAAGCAATCCCTTACTAATCACACAGTACCCATGGCATAGGGAATACTTAAAGTGGGATGTGAGTGGAAAGAAAAAGGTTGAGAACCACTGCACTAACTTGTTTGACCTTTCCCTGTAACTCAGTTCTGGCAACATCCTTCTCTGCCCTTTTTCAGTCGTACTGACATTTTTCCAATAATCACTATTGACCTCACGAATATCTTCTACATCTTTACCAAACATCCAAACTCCTACTCAGTAATTTGATTAATGAAAGCAAATGTACCAAAAGCTCTCTTTATGATCCTATCTACCTGTGACACCACTTTCAGGGAATTACATAACTGTATTGCCAGATCCCTCTGTCTTGCTTCACTCCTTAGTGCCCTAATTTTTACTGTGCATGACCTATGTTGGTCCTCCCAAAGTGCAACACCTCACACTTGTCTGTATTAAATTCCAATCACTCTCTTCAAAGAGAGTGCTATGACAACCTCTCTCACTGCTCTCCCTCTATACTCCCTGTTGATCTCAAGCTCTCTGACCATGTATTCACTCAGGCTTGCTTCCACAGCCACGTGTCCTTCCTGGCTACTTTTCACCTTTCCTGTCCTATCATCCTATCCAAGGCCTGTGCTCCTCGCCTGTCCTTTCTGTTCTTCTCTCAGCTTTTTACTTCAGTTGCCTGCCTGATTTTTATTCATACCTTGAAGAAGGGCTCAGCCACGAAACTTCATCTGTATATTTCTTTACCTCCTATGGATACTGGGAGACCAATAGATTTCCTCCAGCAATTCTATATTTTTGACCATTTTTCGCCCATTTTTCCAGCTGGCCTAGATCCCGCTGCAAGCTTTGGAAGTCTTCTTTGCTGTCCACTGCAATCCTTGTGTCATGTAGAAACTTGTTAATCCAGTTAATGTAGTGGTTAGAGCAACGCTGTTTCAGCTTCAGCGATCGGGACTGGGGATCAAATCTATAAGAAGTTTATACATTCCACCCCTGACTGCGTGGGTTTTCCCCGTGGACTCCATTTATTTTTTCCTACTGTTCAAAAACGTACCTTGGGTTGAAGGTCATTTGGGGGCAATTGGGTGGTACGGACTTGTGGGCCAAAAGGGCCTGTTACTGTGCTATATGTCTAAATTTAACATTTAAATGTGCCTAATTATCATTTAAATTATTGATGTAGATGTCAAACAACAATGGACCAAGCACTGATTCTTAGGGCACACCTCTAGTCCCAGTCCTCCAGAGAGGCAATCATCCACTATCACTCTATGGCGTCTCCTACAAAGCCAATGTTTAATCCCTTTTACCACCTCACCTTGAATACCGAGCTTGAGTCCCAGGAGCCACCAGCCTCCAGCAGCCCACGGAGAGGTGAGGGTAAGAACGTATCATAAAGCATCAGAGAGAGAGGGGGGGGGGGGGAAGTAAAAACACAATGCTGGAGAAACTCCGCTGATCAAACAGTGTACTTTATATAGGAAAGAGAAAGATACATGACCAATATTTCGGGCTTGAGCCCTTCATCAAGGTATGAAAAATGTGGGGAGGTGCCCAAACAAAATGGTGGGGAGGAGCACAGTTCTATAGACAGGAGGCAATAGGTGGATAAGGAGGGAGGACACACCAGCAAACAGGAGGAGGTATGAATAGAGAGGGAAGGAGGTGGGGAGTTGGAGGAAAGAAGACAAAGGGAATGGGAAGGGAGGGAGAACTGGGAGTAGGCTAGCAGAAACTGGAGACGTTGATGTTAATGCCACCTGGAGAAGGCCCAGACACAAAATCACCCATTGTGATTTAGTGGAATAGTAAGTAATGCCATGTCAGCATGGGAATGGCGTGGAGAATTGAAGTGGTTGACCACTGGGAGAGAGATCCCTGTCACTGACAGAGCGAAGGTGCTCAGCGACGTGGTCTCCCAGTCTGCGGCCAGTCTCTCTAAGGTAGAGAAGGCCGCAAAGTGAGGACTGGATGCAGTAGGTAACTCCTGCGGATACACAGTTGAAGTGTTGCTTCACTTGAAAGGACTGTTTGGAGAGGGAAGCAGGGTACAGAAGATTTTTCTTTATAAAGTAAGGGAACTTAAAAGCTCATGAGTAAAGCAGTTGGTTAACTGTCAGAAAATTCTTGAATGAACTAATGAAGATTGCCAAGGATTATGATTGTGTCTAATGAGGCGTGAGAGAGCAGCCTAGCATGAAGACTCAAACTTGGATCACTTCCTCCAATTGTTCTGCAGGTGGATTTCAGTCTAGATTTGCTGTTTTAAAGAAAATCCGTCAGAGGAAGGTTAAACTGATCCAGGCTCAGCAAGGACCTGTAAGTTTGGAATGAGCGTAGACATTACCGGGACATCACTTTCAAGCCATTTTTATATATTCATTCATAGAAAGATAGAAACATAGAAGATAGGAGCAGGAGTAGGTCATTCGACCCTTCGAGCCTGCTCCGCCATTCAACGGGATCATGGCTGATCTTAAAGTTCAGTACCCCGTCCCCGCCTTCTCTCTGTAACCTTTAATACCCTTATACTGAAGAAATAGATCTAATTCCCTCTTAAATATATTTAATGAACCTGCCTCCACTGCCCTCTGTGGCAATGAATTCCACAGATTCACCACCCTCTGGGTCAAGAAATTCCTCCTCCTCTCGGTCCTAAATGGTTTGCCTATTATCCTCAAACCATGGCCCCGGGTTCTGGATTTTCCCATCCTTGGAAACATCCCATCTGCATCCATTCTGTCCAGTCCTGCCAGAATTTTATAGGTCTCTATGAGATCCCCTCTCAATCTTCTAAACTCCAGCGAGTACAATCCCAATTTGCGCAATCTTTCCTCATAAGTCATTCCTGCCATTCCAGGTATCAGCCTGGTGAATCGCCTCTGCACTCCCTCCATTGCAAGAACATCCTTCCTTAGATAAGGTGACCAAAACTGCACACAATACTCCAGATGGGGTCTCACCAAGGCCCTGTACAGCTGCAGTAAGGTATCCTTGTTCCTAGACTCAAACCCTCTTGATATGAAGGCCAACATACCATTTGCCTTTTTAACCGCCTGCTGTACCTGCATGCTCGCCTTCAGAGACTGGTGTACAAGTACCCCTACGCAGACGTCAGCGTGGCCAGTGGTTCACGGATAGATGCCACAAGATGGCCAATTAGCAGATTTATTGTCAGAGTACATACACGGCATTACATACAACCCTGAGATTCATTTTCCTGCGGGAAAGGCAGAATTTCCACTTGTTGGTAGTGCAAAACAAAAAGTGTAGACGGCATCCTCAAAGAAATGTAAGCAAACTGCAATACATAGAAAATTTTTTAAATCAATAAAATGCAAGAGTCCTTAAATGAGTCTACAATTGAATTTGTTGTGGAGGAGTCTGATGGTGGAGGGGTAGCACCTGTTTCTGATGAAGTTTGCCAAGAATTATGATTGTACTTTATGGTGGTGCGAGCCTTATGGCATCTTTCCTGATGGTAGCAGTGAAGACAGAGCGTGTGCTAGGTGGTGTGGATCCTTGATGATAGCTGCTCCTCTCCGGCAGCAGACTTTACGCTCAGACCGTGACAAAGCTCAATATCGCACTTTCCATCACACACCTGTTGAAATTTACCACGGTTTCCAATGTCTTACCAACCCTCCGCCAACTGGGTCGGGGTCTTCTAATGGCGTCTCTCAGGGATGAGGATGACCGGCTTGCGTTCTAGCTGAGAGCAATGTAATCAGTTCCCCCACACCATTAGTAACCTGATACAGGACAGCTGGCACAGGGACATGATAGAACCTGTGTTGTGTCCATGTAGGAAACAAGAGAGACTCCAGATGCTGGAAACTGGAGTGTATTTTATGTTCTGCAGGCATATTTGGACACACACAGGTTAAATCTGTCCACGTGCACACAGACATAGGAGCATCATCTTAACTCCACCCTTTTCCTCAGTCCCACTCCCCTTCAAGCCAACTGCCACGCAACCTGATCAATGTCCTTAGCCGTCAGTCACCCTATCTCTTCATTCAATCCTCTGGCAACCACCTCAAGCCCTCCACCCCCTCTCAGTTCCCCTCATTCTCACCTAAACATAAGACCATAAGGTATAGGAGCAGAAGTCAACCAGAAGTGAGGAGCATTTGGGCAGCTCTTGGCCTGTCCTCATTTGAATTTGGGAGAATGGGGGTGGGGGGGGGGGATCTCTTTGAAGCATTTTGAATGTTGAAAGGCATGGACAGAGTAGATGTAGAAAGGTTGTTTCTCATGGTGGGAGAGTCTAGGACAAGAGGAAACAACTTCAGGATTGAAGGGTGTCCACTTAGAACAAAGAGAAGGAGGAATTTCTTTAGCTTGAGGGTGGTAAATCTGTGGAATTTGTTGCTACAGTTAGTTGTGGAGGCCAGGCCATTAGGTGTATTTAAGGCAGAGAAGGATAGGTTCTTATTTATCCAGGGCATCAAAAATTATTGGAGCTAAGTGGGGAAATGGATCAGCTCATGATGAAATGGGTGGCAGACTAAATGGGCTGAATGGCCTATTTCTATTCCTTATGTTCTTATAATAGAAACATGATGGATATTCACTGCCCAGGATGCTTAATGCTAACCCAAGGTTCTTACAGCAGAGCAGAAGAAATGGTCCAAGTATCAAGATGCTTCTTGTTAATTACCTAAAACTTCCAACAGTACCTTTTGCCCATCCTCCTGATCAGAAGAGAAACGATACCCTTGATGTTGACCTCATTGAGATGCTCCATCCATTTGACCTGATCAAAAGAAATAAGGTCACCATCATTGCAAAATGTCATATCAGTTGATGCGGAGCAGTAAAATGGGCTGTGAGGGTTGTTGGACGTTAGAGAAGACTCAGAATCTGCTCCTCAGCCCAGATCTGAGATGGATCTCATGTCAGTAACTTCTTCAAATAATTGGTGAGTTTTTCTAGTTTTTAAAAATTGCATTGTGCTTTGTAAGAAATACATAGTAAGATATGTACCATGCTTTATAAGAATTGTGCAAATCTGTTTTAAAATTATAATCTCTTTGAATTTACTCATCAGACTAAAGCCTGCTTCATTTAAGATAATACTTCATCTGTTTTGTTTTCTGTAAGTAGTTCCTCCTTGGTCGAAAGGAGAGACCCACTGCTCAGAACAGTGGCAACTGACAGCTCATCAGGAAAGAGACTAAAGTGGCTTGGTAAATTAATCTTTGAAATTGATGCAGTATAATCGCCCATAAATGAGGATAGTCGTGGATACCTAGAAAAAGATTTAAGGCCTTAGCAAGTTACGGACTCTTAACTTTTTCTGTGATGAGGCAAAATGAACTCTGGTACAGCGTAGAACTGGCAAAACCACCTTTCAGGTTGGAGACACAAGAGACTGCTGGAATCTGGAGTTAAAAAAAAACAGACGGCTAGAAGATCTCAGTGGGTCCAGCAACACTTGTGGACGTAAAGAGGTGGTCAACTTTTCGAGTTAAGGCCCTGCATCAGGAAGGGTGATCTGGTTTGTTAGCTCATTAACGGCACATCCCGTTCCAACATCACAGTCATCCGAGATGGATGTGCTTTCCACAACCATGGACAGATGGACTCATGACTAAAAGAATGTTGAGGTCGATTGCTTTTCCCTTTTTGTTTTTCTGAGCAAAAAAAATGTGATTCAGGTTTATTTTCTGCAGCATGCTTGATTTAAGATGAAGACTTAAAATGCTCAATAAAATTCCTTGAAACATGAGAAACATGCTGCAGTTCACATTTTTTTACTGGAAAGTAGAAATGCACTCAACCCACTCCTAGATTTCACTGAGATACAGCAATAATTTTCCATCTAATTACTGCTGATGGGGTCAGGAAGTTTCAGTGGAATGGAAACGTGGCTAGAATCTCCATGGAAAAGTTAACATGGGATTATAAATTGAGGGGTTTATAATTACCTGACTTTAAAAAGTTTTATTCGGCATCCCAAGTGAGATTTATCGCCTCACACTTTGAGGGAAAGGGAGCCCCAGCATGCACGCAGATTGGGCTGCATACATAGGTGAAGAATTTATTTATAAATGGGATGTAAAGTTACTCTCAAACGGTTAACCTCATCCTAAACCATGTCCTTCAGATGTGAAAAAGGATAAAACAAAGCATTGCATGGAAGGTGGGGATATCCCCCAAAATGCCCTGACTCAGAATAATACCCTTGACTCTGGGTAATAAAATCTTGGACACCTGGTGTGAGTGTGGGATCAGGTGTATCAAGGATTGTTACAAAAGGGGGCAGATGATGTCATTTGAGCATAATTTGTCCAACAGAATATTCTTCTGCTATCTGCAAATAAGATTTTTTTGAGTGAAAAATTGGGGCCAGCAATGACCCTGCCTGATGTAGTGACATGGAGATTCTAATTCGCAAGAGAAATTTATCTCCAAGATGTATTACATATTCCAAAGTGAAACTGGCCCGTCAAAGGTCGAGAGGGAGATGGGAGTTGGACTTGGGTACAACAATTAATGAAGAATGGTGGCAGGACCTGTGTCTGAACAGTGTGACGGGGGTTATCAGCACCAGATGCAGGATGATGCAATATAACTTCATGCTCCAGTAGTTTCTTCCTCCTCAGAAGCTACACAGATCAAAGTCTGAGATTTCAGAAATATGTTTTAGATGTGGTGTGGTGTGGAACTTTCGTCCACTCTACCTGGCTGTGCTCAAAGGTGAGACCTTTTTGGGAAAAACCTAGGGAATATTCCAAAAAATAATTATGAGTGAATTTTCCACAGGATCCGGAGCTGTTCCTCTTTGAGGGATTTTGGAGAAGTGCAGTTCAGAGTGACTAAATTCCAAATTATGTCTGCGAATGTCACTTTGGCGGTAGCCGTGAAGTGTATAGCAGTTTTGTGGAAATCCAAATAGTGGCATTAGGTGTGAGATGGCTGTTGGTCCACCATTCAGCTAAGCTTTCGGTCTCCCTCCTGAATGCTGAAACAACACCCCTTTTTGTACAAGTACTCTGTGGTATCATCAACAAATTTTTAAATGGTGTTGTTGTCGTACCGAGCCACGAAGTCATAGGTGTAAAACGTGTAGAGCGGAGGATTAAGAATGCAGTCCTGTGGTGCTCTGGTACTGATGGAGATTGTGGAGATGTTCTTACCAATCCTCACTGATGAAGAGCTGAACAACTTCTATGCCCACTTTGAGAATAAGAACCAAACAGTGCCTACTAGAATCCCTGAAAAGGCTGAGGACAGCATGATATCTGTCTCTGAGGGCAGCGTTAGGACATCATTCAAGAAGATGAACCCTCGTAAACTGTTAGGCCCTGATGGCGTTCTTGGCAGGGTACTGAAAGTCTGCAACCCACTAGCCAGAGTGTTCACATATATTTTCAACCTCTCATTTTGACAGTCAGAAGTTCCCACCTGCTTCAAAAGGCCAATGATCATCCTGGTACACAAGAAGAGTTGTGTGAACTCCACCAACGATTTCTGCCCAGTAGCACTATCTTCTACTGTGATGAAATACATTGAGAAGTGCATAATGGCCAAAGTTAACATGTACATAAGTAAAGATGTGGACCCACTGCAATTCACCTATTGTCACAATCACTCCACAGCAGACATAATATCGCTGGCTCTCCACTCAGTTCTGGATCATCTCGAAAACAGCAATTCATACATACGGCTGGTCTTCATAGACTACAGCTCGGCCTTCTATACCATTATTCCCTCAGTAATGGTCAAGAAGCTGCAAACTCTAAGTCTTTCTGCAACTGGATCTTTGACTTTCTCATCGGAAGACCAGTCAATACAAATTGGAAACAACATCTCCTCCTCACTGATTATCAACTCAGACACACCCTATGGATGCGCGCTTATCTCGCTGCTCTACTCATTATACACCCATGACACAATACCAATGCCATCTACAAGTTTACTTATGACACCAGAGTTGTTGGCAGAATCACTAACAACATTGAGGAAGTGTACAGGAGGGAAATAGGTAAGCTCGTTGAATGGTGTAACATCAACCTCACTCTCAATGTTAACAAAGGCAAATTGTGGACTTCAAAAGGAAGTCAGGGGAACAGGACCCAGCCCTCATCGAGGACTCAGTAGCTGAGAGGGTTAAGAGCTTCAAATGTCTGGGTGTTAACATCTCCGATGATCTGTCCTGAAGCCATCACCTTGAGGCAATCACAAAGAAGGCTCGCCAGCCGCTATATTTTGCGAGTTTCTGAGGAGATTCATTATTTCACCAAAGACTCTCCACAAGTGCACCATGGAGCGCAGTCTGGCTGGTTGCATCATTGCCTGGTATGGAGACACCAACTCTCTTGTCAAGAATAAACTCCAGAGGGTTTACTGCGACATCACTGGCATCAGATTTCACTCCATCGAGGACATCTACATGAGGCGGTGTCTTCAAAATGCAGCCTCTATCCTCAAAGACACCCACCACCTGGGCCATGCCCTCTTCACTCTGCTACTATCGGAAAAAAGGTGGAGGAGCCTAAAGACGTGCACTCAGCGGCACAAGGACAGCTTCTTCCCCGCTGCCATCAGATTCCTGAATAATCAATGATCCAAAGACAACTGCCTTATGTTTAGTGGTGTAAGATGGTTATCATTTGAACAGTTGCACTGTGACGCTGCCGCAAAACACCGAAATTCATGATTTGTTCATGATAATAAATTCTGATTGTGGTCTGGAGGTGAGGAAATCCAGGATCCAATTACACAGTGGGATGTTGATTCCCAGGTCTTGGAGTTTGCTGATAAATTTTACATCTTCTTTTTATGACTCTCACTATCTTACTTTATAATTTTAATCCAATGAAATTAAATTGTTTGATTTGTATATTTTCTACGTTCCTGATTTAAATATTTTTACCTTAATTTTTCTTTTCATACCAGTCGCATCCAGCATCCGGCAACGTGGTTCGTTTTTCACCTCGACTATTTTCTTCTTTCCTCCTTTTATTTTGTATTATTAGTCTTTTTCTAAAAAAAAGCTAAATACTATTTAGAATATGAATTGTGGATATTTACAATTTATGTATGTTATTGATGTATGGAATATCTTATTTAATTTATGTAACTGACTGAACTGTCTTATTGAATTGTAGCCTTTTTGTTTGTACAAATTCTTTATTAAAATCAATACAATTATTTAAAAGGAAAGAATTTCATGAAGTTAAAAGCCCTGCTTTAAGATTCTTCAGTCAGGATAAACTGGTTATATTATTTTCTCTTTTTAAATTATTTTATTTATATTTTCAAATCAACATGGAAACATGAACAGTTCCTTCTATAAGTGAATTCAAATGGATCCAGCATCTCTGGGAAGCGCCCTTTGATGCATTCCATCAAGAGAATGGGAGGGTGAGCAGTCCAGATGAACAGACAAAAGGTATGTTGGATATGATAAGAGGAAAGGTGAGGATCGATTTTGGTTCCGTGAAAGGTGATGGGGAGAAAGGAAGAGAGAGAAAGAGAGAGAACTAAAGGGAAGGAGACAGGGGGTCAAAGATGGTGGGGGAATGTTTAAAGGAAACTGGAGAAGTCAGTGTTAACACCATTTGGTTGGAGGGTACTCAGACAGAATATGAGGTGTTGTTTCTCCAGTTTGCGGGTGGACTCAGTCTGGCAGTGGACTTCTGCATTGTCAGCTGTCAGGTTAGTCTACTTCTCCTTTCCTCTGTTCTTCAGAGACATCCTTTTATTCTGAGGCCGTGCCCTCTGGTCTTAGATTTCCCTACTACAGAAAACATCTTCTCCACATCCACTTTATCTAGCTCAGTGGTTTTCAAACTGCCCCCTGTTAGGTCTGCTTTGTTCATGAATGAGTGAGACAAACACCAGACTGAGTCGAAATCAGGGTTCTTTGTTCTTTATTACTGGATTGTAACACTTGCAACTAACCATGTTAGTCGGAGAATGCATTCTGCCGTTATCAGCAAAATGGTGATTTTTTATACCCTTGGATACGTGCTTAGAACATCATCATATCATTACTTGTCCAATGACTAAAACTGTTGCTATCCTTTCCCTGCTAGCTTCCTGCCTCTCAATCCATCAATGTCTCTCTTATCTTGTAAGTACAAGGATGCATTCACATCTTGTTACAGCCCTGTACAGGGTAACTCCTTACACATTCCCATCTCATGATGTTTTACCTTACACCCCCTAAACTCATATTCCATCTTAAGCAATCCCTATGCCATAAGTGCTCTGTGATTAGTAGGGAATTGCTTGAGGAAGGTTGAAAACCACTGCTCTAGACCCAATTGTTACTGAAATATTCTGCTTGAGAAAAATTGTATGATTAAAACAGTGGTTTTCACACTTTCTCTTTTCACTCACATACCACCTTAAGCAATCCCTTACTAATCACAGAGCACCAATGGCAATAGGGAATACTTAAGGTGGAATGTGGGTATAGGGGGGCAGTTTGAAAACCACTGATCTAGCTCTATCAATACTCAGTAGGTTTCATTACAATTTCTCCATAAACTTCTGAGAGCACAGGCTCAGAGCCATCAAATGTTCCTCATAAAATAACCCTCTCATTCCTAGGATCATTCACAAAATCCCCCTCTGACCCTAGAGTCAATTAATTTCTAAACCAGCCAATCTCAACCTGGGGATCCTGCTCAAAGTCTATCGGCCCCCTTTAAGTTTTTGTTTCTTCGGTACTTCTCTCCTCCCAACTACGTAAAAAACAAAAAAAATTGTGAGGTGAAAAGAAAACAAGGCTTTTACTTAAATGTGCTGTGGCCCCCAGGGGACTGGAGTGTCCCCATTGAGAATAGCTGCTTTACCTCCTCAAAGATAGCAATCTGTCAGCACAAATTTTTGGTACCTCGTCTGAAACCAGAGCATCTTTGCAAGCACATGGAGACTGTGGGAACTTCACACAAGCAGCACAGGAAGTTGGCTTCGAAGGCAGCACACTGGAGGCCCATCCCAGATGCAATACGTCCAGGTGGCGGTCACCTGGTTGTGGCACAGTGTATGGAATTATACTGTAGATTTTCAAAAATGAAGAAAAAATTTGATGTAGGGCTGGTCTTCTCCGTCATTTCCATGAGTTGGCTGTTTTAGTGAGAGCTACAGATAGGACAAGCAACCTTGGTGGGAAGCCAATGTGTCCCACAAAATCATTGCATAACCCTGGATGCCAAAATAGTAAACACTCTGAGACTACTTTTTATTAAACAATATTTATTTATTATGATATATGTTCAGTCATACTGCGTATATATCGTTTGTCTGTAGGTACGTCCTGTCTGGAGAACGTTATTTTGTCAGGTTGTACTTGTACAGCATCTCTACTTAAGAATAGATTCCAGAAGACCACAAGAAATAAGAGCAGAATTACGCCATTCCGTCACTTACGAGCCTTTTCAACACCATTCTCTTGCCTTCTCTCTGTAACCCAGGTGAGTGCCTATCTCTGAACATTTAAACTGCCTCCAATCAAAGAATGATATATCAGCATTTCTGCTTCTTGTGGGACAGGGACATTATGGGTTTTGGCTCTTTTGTTTGGAAACACAATTGCTCAGTGCTTATTCTACACCATCAATGCCCACCACTGAGAACATCTAGCAGGAACGCTGTCTGAAGAGCATCATCAAGAATGCATCTCACTCTAACCATGGGCTTTTTACTCTTCTCCGATCTGGTAGATGCTACAGGATCTTTCGCTCTATAACCAGCTGACTCAAGGAGAGCTTATTTCCCGAGGCTGTGACCTTCCTGAACCTTAAATCACGGTGCTGAGTGGTTCTGCTCTCACATTGTACTGTCAGTACTATTAGAATTGTTTATTTGTTGGATGTGCTTGTCTTTATTCACACGTAGTTATTTGTACATAGCACTACTTTTTAACTTCTGGTTGGATCTAATTGTATTCCATTGGCTTTGTATTTTACTTGGCATAATGACAAAAAACGTTGAATCTAATCTAATCTAAAAAAAGACACACGGTGTTTCACAGGAGAAGTGAAATTTGATGAACATCATTTTCTGAGCGAACGGGACAGTTGACCAAAAGCTGGGGCAGAAAGGTAGATTTTAAGGAACAAATTAAAAGACGACCTTCAACGATATGGAAGGGATCAAATTAGTCCCATTTCCCCTTATTTCCCTGTACCCCTGCAACGGATGCTATAACAGGCATCCTCATAAACCTTCCTTTGATCCCTTTTACTTCTAACCTGCACAAAGGGATCATTTGTGTCTCCATTTTAACCCATCAGCAGATTTTCAGGACGTTTGATGAAATTGGAACAATCAGAAGAAACCATGGCGTGGACTGTGCAAACCCAACACTAAGGTCAGGGTCGAAGCCAGGCCTCCGATGCTGTGTGACAGCAGCACTAATTGCTGCACTGCCACCTCACTCCTAATGCTGTTAAGATCAAGCTCACAGGGTTTTATGGAGTCAGCAATTGATGCAGTTCCACATGATGGTTTCTCCCAAACCCAGCTTTAGAAGATAACAGGCCTTATTCCACTGGGGGAGAGAAAGTCTCATCTCAAATTTAATCTTCCTTGAGCATTCACTGTTTGAGTGGGTGTAATTGAAAATAAGCCTGCTCCGCTATCCCATGTGATCGCGGCTGATCTGATGATAGGCTCATCTCCACCGGCCTGTCTTTTCCCCATATCCTTTAATTCTCCTATTATGTAAAAATCAATCTAATCTTTGTCTTAAATATATTTACTGAGGTGGCTTCCACTGTTTTAATGGGCAGCGAATTCCACACATTCACCATCCTTTGAGAAAAGCAGTTCCTTCTCATCTACGTCCTAAATCTACTACCCTGAATCTTGAAACTATGTCTCCCTCGTTCCAGTCTTACCCACCAATGGAAAAACCTTGCCTACCTCTATCTCATCTATGCCTTTCATAATTTTATATGCTTCTATATGATCCCCTCTCATTTTTCTAAATTCCAGCGAGAATTGTCCCAGATGACTCACTCTCTCTGAAATCAGGTGAAAAACACAATTAAAAGAGAAAGAACAATGAAGTATCTTGAAGAAAACACAGAGGTGCAGATCATTTTGGTAAGTACAAAAAAAATCTCATCTCAGTCCATTTCATATCCCTCCCCTCCTCCTAAACCTTCCACTGCCTTGGAAAAGTAGACAACACATTTAAAGACTCATTCCATTCTGGCCACACTTCCTCCTCCTGTCAGGAAGATTCTCAAGTGTAAGATCACCACCCCACCAGATTCAAGAATGGTTTCATTCCCACTGTTATCAGACTTACAAATGAACTTCACAGTAGAAAGATTATGTTTCTAGTTAACCATATAACCATTTACAGCACAGAAACAGGCCAGTTCGACCCTTCTAGTCCATGCCGAACAATTTCTCCCACCTAGTTCCACTGACCCGCATTCACCCCATAACCCCCCACACCTCTCCCGTCCAAAAACCTATCCAACTTTTCCTCAAATATTAACATCAATCTCACTTCCACCACCTCTGGCCAGAAGTTCATTCCACACTCCAAGAACCCTCTACGTGAAGAAATGCCCCCTCAGGTTTCCCCTAAACTTTTCCCCTTTTACTCTCAATCCATGCCCTCTTGTTTGAATCTCCCCCCACCTCAATGGAAAAAGGCTATCCACATTGACTCCATCTTTCCCCCTTACAATTTTAAATATCTCTATCACATCACCCCTCAATTGTCTACACTCCAGGGAATAAAGTCCCAGCTGGTCAACCTTTCCCTGTAACTCAAACCCTGAAACACCAGCAACATTCTTGTAAACCTCTTCTGCCCTCACTCTATTCCGTTTAAATCTTTACTGTAATTCGGTGACCAAAACTGCACACCATATTCCAAATTTGGCCTCACCAATGCATTATACAACTTCAACATAACATCCCAACTCCTGCATTCAATACTCTGATTTATGAAGGCCAACATACTAAATGCCTTCTTCACCACATCTGATTCAACTTTCCGGGAAATATGTACCATGACTCCTAAGTCCCTTTGTTCCACTGCACGCCTCAATTGTCTACCATTTAAAAAGTATGACCTATTTTGATTGGTCCTATCAAAATGTAGCACCTCACATTTATCAGTATTAAACTCCTCTCTCTGCCATCTTTTAGCCCACTCTTCTAACTGTCCTATATTACCCTGTAAGCTTTGATGATCTTCCTTACTGTCCACAACACCACCAACCTTTGTATCATCTGCAAATTTACTAACCCAATTTACCACCCTATCATCTAGATCATTAATATATATGACAAATAGCAGTGGACCCAGTACCAATCCCTGAGGCACTCCACTCGTCACCAGCCTCCAATTCAACAATCTATTTTCCACCACTACTCTCTGACATCACCCATCCAACCATTGTTGAATCCAGGAACATCTGCAGACACTGTGATTGAAGTGTCATCAACTCAGCCCTGACCCGCATTTACTCTATTTCTCACCTATCTGTCCTTTCCCCCTCCACTCTGAGACACAAGGACATGATTCCCCTTTGTCCTCACTACCAACCCAACGCTTCTGCATCCAATATTTTATCCTCCACAATTTCTGCCAGCTACAATGTAATCCAACTACCAGATACATCTTCCCCTCTCCTCCCTTCTCTGTCTTCCACAGGGACTGCTCCCTCGGTGACTTGCTCATTCACTTTTCCCTTCCCCTTTCTTCCAATCTCTGTCTTGGTGCCTACCCCTGTCACCATAAGAAATGCCTCACCTGCACCCATATCTCCTCCATCACTACTATTTGGGGCCAAACACTATTTCCAAATGAAGCAGCACTTCACTTCTGATTCTGCAGGGGACATCTCCTGCATCCGATGCTCCCCTTGTGCAATCCTTGTTGAGCACCCTTGCTCTGTCTGTTGCAATAGCAGGAAATTCCATGGGCCAACCATTTTAATTCCAGACAATGTTCCCACTCTGAGCTCATGACCAGACCGAGGCTACCCGCAAATTGGAGGAATAACACCTCATATGTCTGGGCACCTTCCAACCCAGGGAGCATTACCATCGACCTCCAGTTTCCATGAAACCCTTCCCCCAAGTCTCTCTTTCCCTATCCCTCTGTCTCCATTCCTCCAACTTTCCAGCCCACTTCCTTCTCCATTCAATGAGTTTGCCCCTTCCACCTCTCATCTCAGCTTTTGCTCTCTCCTCTGCCTTCTCTTCTGCTCTCCCATTCATATCCACAAATGATGTTTTACCTTTTAATTTGTGCTCCTCTCCCTGCCCCTTCCCCCCTCCTCTCTTCTTCTCCCTTCACCTTTTCATTTACTTCCGATAGATGCTGCACGACCTGCTAAGTTTATGCTTCCTTTGCTCCATATTGGCTGATCTTTCTCTGTAACTTTGCACTCTTGTTCTGTGTCTTACTTGCTATGTATGACATGTCCAGTCGGACTGCTCGCAAACAAACTTTATGCATGCCTCTCAGGGTGTCACGGTTGGTGTAGTGATTAGCGCGATGCCTTTTCAGTGTCAGCGATCGGGACCATGGTTTGAATCCCGCGCTGTTTGTAAAATGTTTGTATGTTCTCCCCATGTCTTGTGGGTTTTCTACGAGGGCTCCAGATTCCTCCCATCGTTCAAAATGTACCAGGGGTGTAAATTGGGAAACACAAACTCATGGTCCAAAATGGCCTGTTACTGTGCTGTATGGCAAAATTTAAATTTAAACTTAAATCTTGATAGCACGTGACAATAAACATTAACTTGTCTAACACTGAGGAAGACCAATAACGTGCATTAGTCCTGCAGTTTTTTTTTCTCATTAGAGTTCAAGGAACAGGAAAGAACTGATAAAAATCTCAATGACAAGAAATAATGTATTGGAGAAACTGATAGGATCTCAGGTGGATAAATTATGGCAATTCGAAGGCCTGCACCGAAGAGTTTTAAAGGAAATTCTGCATGGATTATGGAGTCATTGGTTGAAAACTTTCAAAGCTAGCTAAATTCTGATAAGGTGCAGAAGAGTGAAAGGGAGAGACACAAGCTCAATCCTGACCTCCAATGCAGGCTGAGTGGAGTTTTCATGTTTCCCCTGCATCTGCATGGGTCACTTGTGGCTGCCCTGGTTTCATAGAATGTAGGACAAAATTCTGCAACACAGTACAGGCCCTTCGGCCCACACTGTTGTGCCGAGAGTGACCAACAACTGCCTAGAACTGCCAACAACTGTCTAGAATTTCTCTACTGCATTACCTTTCATTTTTCTGTTTAATGTTCCTATTGAATAGACCCTTAAATGATCCTATTGTACCTGCATTCACCACCGTGGTTGATAGCACATTCCATGCATCCACCACTCTCTGTGAGAAAAATCTATCTCTTACATACCCCCCCATATTTCCCTCAAGCACCTTAAAACTTTCCCCCCTCATGTTAGCCATTTACACCTCTATCAGGGTGACCCCTCATCTTCTGTCACTCTAAGGAGAAAAGACCAAGTTCACTCAACCTATCCTCATAAGGCATGCTTTTCATTCCAGGCATAATCCCTCTATCTCTCCTCTGTCCGCTCTCTATCGCATCGACATCCACCCTGTAATGAAGTAAGCAGAACTGAACACAATATTCCAAATGGGGATCCAAATAAGATCTCGTAAACTTGCCACATCCCCAAGATGGGTTGGTTACAGTAAATTGCTCCTAGCATATACGTGAGTGTGAGAATTTGGAGGGGTGGGGTGGTGGATGAGAACGTAGAGAGAATAAAAATGGAATTAAACATGCAACTGGACAATTGATGGCCAGTGCAGACTCGATGGGGTGAAGGGCCAATTTCCATGCTACATCTTTCTATGATCTGGTAAAACAGCAAAATGATTCCCTTGTTCAAAAGTGAATATATTTTAAGGTGGAGGAAGATAAATAGTTCAAGGATCAAGGAATTGAAGGTGATAGGAACTTGGCCCAGCAGAGGAGTGGAGGCCAGTGTGGATCAGCCGTGGACATCTTGAATGGAGGGGTAAGCATGAGGGGTTCGTGGGCCTGCTCCTGTTCCTGATTTCCCTTGATCTGAACAGACAGACACAGATGAGCCTGGGGTCCATTCCGGATACACACATCTTGCCCAACAGCTTCAACAACTGCCCAAATGTCGCCCAAATAATCAGAAAGATGATCTAAGTATGGAAATTGGACAGGGTAGATGCTGAGAAGATATTTTCCCTGGTGAGGAAATCCAGAACAAGGGTCCATAGTAACAAGGTAAAGGAGTTACCCAGGTAAGATTAAAATGAGGAGCAATTTCTTTCCTCGAAAGCTTTTAAACCTTTGGAATTCTCTATTCAGAGAGCTGTAGAACCATAGAACACTAGAGCACAGAAAACAGTCCATTCAGCTCTTCTAGTCTGTGCCAAAACATCATTCTGCTAGTCTCACTTTCCTGCACCCATTCCATAACCCTCCAGACCTCTCCTATCCATGTATCTATCCAACTTATTCTTCAAACTTGAGAGAGCCTGCATTTACCACGTCAGAAGGCAGCTTGTCCACACTCCCACCACTCTATGAGTGAAAAGGTTCCCCTAATGTTTCCCCTAAACTTTTCCCCCTTCACCCTGAAGCCATGTTCTCTTATATTTATCTCTCCTAATCTAAGTGGAAAGAGCCTACTCGCAATAATTCTGTCTACACCCCTCATAATTTTGTAAGCCTCTATCAAATCTCTCCTCATTCTTCTACGCTCCAAGGAATAAAATCCTAACATGTTTATTCTTTCCCTGTAACTCTACTCCTGAAGACCCAGCAACATCCTAGTAAATATTCTCTGCCCTCTTTCAGTCTTGCTGATATCCTTCCTGTAGTTTGGTAACCAGAACTGCACACAATACTCCAAATTTGTCTTATACAACCTCACAATAACATCTCAACTCCTGTCCTCAACTCTTTGATTTACAAAGCCCAAGATGCAAAAAAGCTTTCTTTACAACCCTGTCTACCTATAACATCATTTTCAGGGAATTATTTATCAGTATTCCTAGATCCTTTTGTTCCTCTGCACTCCTCAGTGCCCTATTGTGTATGTCCTACCTTAGTTTGTCCTTCCAAAATACAACACTTCACATTTGTCTGCATTAAATTCCATCTGCCATTTTCTGGTCCATTTTTCCAGTTGGTCCAGATCCCTCTGCAAGCTTTGAAAATCTTCTTTGCAGTCCACAATGCCTCAAATCTTAGTGTCATCTGTAAACTTGCAGATCGAATTTCCCACATTATCATCCAGATCATTGCTATAGACAACAAAAAAACAATAGTCCCAGAATCGATCCCTGAGGCACACCACTAATCACAGACCTCTAGTCTGAGAAGCAATCACCCACTACTACCCTCTGACTTCTCCCATTCAGCCAATTTCAAATCCATTTTACAACCTGTCTATGGATACTTAGTGCCTGAACATTCTGAACTAACCTCTCATGTGGTTAGGCCTTACTTAAGTCCATTTAGACAACATCCACACCCTTTCTTTCATGTATTTTCATGGTACCCTCCTTGGAAAAACTCTATAAAATTTATTAAACACGACCTACCTCGCACAAAGCCATGCTAACTGTTCTTAATCAGCCCTTGACTGTCCAAATACATGTATACCCGATCTCTCAGAATACCCTCCAATAATTTACCCACTACTGACGTCAGGCTCATCGACCTGTAATTTTCTAGTTTACTTACGGAGCCTTTAGTAAACATTGAAACAACGTGAGCTACCCTTCAATACTCTGGCTCCTCACCCATGGCTAAGGACATTTAAATACTTTTGCCAAGGCCCCTGCAATGTCTACACTAGTCTCCCTCAAGGTCCGAGGGAATATCATGTCAGGCCCTGGGGGATTTATCTACCTTTATTCACTGTAAGGCAGCAAGCGCCTCCTCCTCCTTTTAAATCCCTATATGTTCCATGCCACTACTGCTTGTTTCCCTTCCTTCCTTATGCCAGTTTCATGAGTAAATACTGATGCAAAAAAAAACTGTTTAAGATCTCCCCCTTCTCATGAGGCTTCACACATAGACCACAACTCTCTTGTTGCCTATACCTGCTATACACCTCTCTTCTTCTTAACCAGATCACCAATATCCCTTGAAAATCAAGGTTCCTTATGCCAGTTATCTTTGCCTTCAGAAACTCTACATTCTCAAAATTTTGCTCTGTAAATAGTCTGTCATTAAGTATACTTGAGCATGAATTGAATTTCTGGATTTCAATGGATTCAAAGGTTCTGCATATCAGACATGCCAAACATCTGATCAGCCATCAAACATCCTGCTGAAGGAACTCAACGTCAGTAGAAGATAAAGAATGGTCAAAACATCCTGATGAGGGGTTCTACCCAGAAACGTCCATTCTCTTTCTATCACCATTCTCTTTCTCTTCCTCCAGAAAATTGTTCCTTGCTCTAGATGCCAGCATCTGCAGTCTCCTGTATTTCTGAGCAGCCATGGTCCTGTTGTGGAGCATTTCAAGGGGCCAGATGGCCCTGCCTTCCTCCTGTTTTGACAACATCCCACACTCAACATAAGAACACAAGAACATAAGAAATAGGAGCAGGAGTCAGCCATCTGGCCCATCGAGCCTGCTCCACCATTTAATGAGATCATGGCTGATCTGATCATTGACTTGACTCCACCTTTTCCCCCATATCTATTAATTCCTTTTTTATGTAAAAATCTATCTAAATAAACCTTAAATATAGTTAATGAAGTCACCTCAACCACTTTCTTGGGCAGAGAATTCCACAGATTCACTACTCTCTGGGAAAAATAGTTTTTCCTCATCTCTGTCTTAAATCTACTCCCCTGAATCTTGAGGCTGTGTCCCCTAGTTCTGGTCCGAGCATGCCAGCCTGCCAGAAGACTACTGGTGACCTCTGCAAATCAATGTCATTTGAGGATTTGCTTTGGCCCCTACCTGCATACTGCAAGCAACAGTTGGCAGATTGTGGGTGATTAGTGCGAAGGGATGAGTGGGCAAGGCAGATGTGATGTCCTCTTGGCTCCTCAAAATCCTGAAACAAGGGAGATCTATAGCTTAGCAAAACAAGTGTTAATGAACCTACAAATTAGAACTGAGGCAGTTCGACAGGGATCTGTTCTGGGATCCCTGCTCCTTGTGATTTTTATAAAGGGCCCAGATGATGAAGAGGAAGGATGAATCAGTAAGTTTGCGAGTGATACGAAGGTTGGAAAAGTTGTGGATCACTATACAAAAAGATATAGACAGGATGCAGAGTTGGATGGAAAAGTGGCAGATGGAATTCAATCCAGATAAGTGTGAGGTGATGCATTTTGGAAGGACAAACATGAAGGATGAGGACAGGGTTAATGGTTGGACACTCAACAGTGTGGAAGAAAAGAGGGACATCTCACAAGCTTGCCACACAGGTTGATAGGATAGTTAAGAAGGCCGATGTGATGCTGCCTTCATTAGGCAGGGGATTGAGTTCAAGAGATAAGAGGTCATGTTATAGCTTTATAAGTGTCTGGCGAGACCACTTGGGAGTATTGTGTTCAGTTCTGGTCACCCCATTATATGAAGGCTGTGGAAGCTATGGAGAGGGTGCAGAGGAGCTTTACCAGGGTTTTGCCTGGACTGGAAAATAAGTTTTATGAGGCAAGGTTAACAGAGCTGTGACTTTTCTCTTAGGAGCATAAAAGTTAGAGAGATGACTTAATAGAGGTCGACAAGTTTCAGAGAGGCATAGATAAGGTAAAAAGCTAGCGCCTTTTTCCTAGGGCATGAGTAGCAACACCAGAATACATCAATAGAAAGTGAAGGGAGGAAAGTTTAGGGGAGACATCAGGACGTAATCTTTTTTTACACACACAGAGTTGTGGGTGCCTGGAATGCCTTGCCAGGGGAGGTTGTGGAAGCTGAATCATTAGGTGCATTTAATAGACTCTCAGTCAGGCACATGGATGAAAGGAAAATAGAGAGTTATGACGTAGGAGGGTTTAGCTCTTTATTGGTAGCAGTATATAGGTCAGCACAATATCAAGGGCCAAAGGGCCTGTACTGTGCTGTGGTTTTCTATGTTCTATGTTATCCCAGCATCAGGGAACAGAAACCTTTGCCAAGAGAGAGGTGATCTTGGGAAGGCTGAACCTCTGCCTGAAGCAATAAACAATAAAGTGCAAGGTTCAAAATTAGCATTGAACTTTTCTTGAGAATGAACTATACAAGTCCTTGGATTAATGGATTTTAATATGCTCTGGTACAACAATGTACCATATTCTTAGTGCCTCAGCTGTTGACCTATATGGGTAGTTAGAAAATTGACAAGGTCCCATATAACCATTTACAGCACGGAAACAGGCCAGGTCGGCCCTTCGAGTCCGCGTTGGTTCACTTGAACAACTCCACTAGTTCCCGCCTCCTGCTCTCCACCCATAACCCTCCAACCCCCTCATATCCATGTACACATCAAACCTTCTCTTAAATGACAGAAGGGACCCTGCCGCAACTACCTCTTCTGGAAGTTCACTCCATTCTGCCACCACTCTCCGAGTGAAGAAGCATCATCTAACATTTCTCCTAAAGTTTTGCTCCCTTACCCTTAACTTATGCCCTCTTGTTCCAACCTCTCCTGCCCTCAGGGGAAAGAGTCTATTATATATATATATATATATATATATATGAGAGATTGGTTCAAAAAGTCATGAGTCCTTGGATCCGTGAATAAAAATTTGACTTGCATGTAGAAAGCAGAGAGTAGTAGTGGAAGGAGTCTGGGGCAAGTGGAGTTCTACAGGGATCTGGGAACGCCTTCTCTTTGCGATTTGTATAAATGACCTCGATGAAGGGGTGGAAGGATGGGTCAGTATGTTTGCAGATATCCAAAGGTTGGAGAAGTTGTGGATAGAGCTGAAGATTGTCCTAGTTTACACAAGGATATAGAGAGGATACAGATTTGGGTAGAAAAGTAGAAGATGGAATTCAATCCAGATAAGTGTAAGGTGATGCATTTTGGAAGGTCATAATATGAAGGCTACTTAAGAGAGGAAATTCACACTTAGTTGTCTGCGCTAGACGCATAAAACAGAAAAAAACATGTGAATTACAATTCAGTTCTGAAATCAAAGTTGGATAAAACCGGAAGCACTCAATGTCTAGCCTGAATCATCAACACTTTTTTTGTTCTCTGCAGGTACTGATTGTTTCCAGGTTTTTCCGTTATCCATTTTGGACTTCTTGTACCTGCATTGATTTGTATTCATTTCTGAGAGATATTTGATTCAGTGTGACCAAATTTCAGGAACTGGAGTGTGGGTGCACAATGGGCAGCCCGGTTGGAATATCGATTAGCACAATGCCTTTACAGTGTCGGCGATCGGGACTGGGCCAGGGTTCGAATCCCACGGTGTCTGTAAAGAGTTTGTACGTTCTGCGTGGGTTTTCTCCGGGGGTCTCCGGTTTCCTCCCACCCATCAAAAAGCACACCAGGGTGTAGGTTAATGGGGTGTAAACAGACTCATGGGCCGAAATACCCTATGTCTAAATGGTTCTTTTAATTAAAATATTAATGGAAGGGACCCTGCGATAAATTTCATCCTCCCACACCTACTGCTTTATTGTTTTTTTCAGAAAGAAAACCAAAGAATCTTTTCCAGGTTCCTGTTCACTGTTTATTCCTTTGACAACATGTAAATTATCTAGAGTTTTATTACATTTCTGCCTGTTCAAGATTAACTTTCGATTTACTACATTTCAACGATGATTACACTTAATTGGCTATAAAGCGCTTTGGGACATCCTGAGGTCACGAAAGGTGCAAAATAAATGCAAGGTTGTTTTCCTCCCCAAAATCCGGTTAAATGAATTTTTGAATTACGCAGGCACGGTGTTGCTGTTTGATCTGTGGTTTTACTAACAGTGGCTGCTAAAACTTTAGTCGAGATGTCTCCCGGTTTATCCTGCACCTTGTGTTCAGCTGTTAAAAAATAAAGCAAAATATCCATCATCCTGATATAATAATCTTTGCAATTGTATAAACAAAAGTAGAACTTTAACAACAAACTATCCACAGCATTCCAGTCCAAAACCATAACATTTTCGTATACCCTATATTTGTCCATATGATGACTTCCTTTTGAAATTATGATTGTTTTTTTCACAAATAAATTTACAACAAGGCATCCTGGTTTCATATTTATGGTAAATATGAATCTACCAACGTGGTCCAACAGTTGACTCCTCACTTTGGCATTTTGATTTCAGTTAATGCTTCGTTCATTTCTCAGCCATCGTTCAGACTTGCTTTCTTTCAAAGTCATTCATAACCAATTCGATGTCAGTGATCCCGACCCTTCCATCTGGCCTCGAAGGACTGATTGGTTCTCTTGCTCGCTGAATCCATTCCCGTATCCTTCCACCTGACCTTTGTCAAGACTCGCCCAGGAGGTTGCTCCTCGTAACCCATGGATGCTTCCAAATGCGGAGACGTTTGCTCAGTTGTCCGACCATATCATTTTTATTGGCCAGCTTTTAATATAAATATATTGCGTCAGCCTTTATGGGTGGACCGCCAACCCAAATAACCAGAGTTAAAATTTGTATTTGTTTGGATCTGAATGACCGAATGTTCAGTGAAACCTTCTGGAGTTACGGTGCTGCATCCCCTCATTCTGATTGGCTATTCCCTACCATAGGGAGACAGCTTGACTTACAATATGCAATCATGTCTCTCGGTGACTTTGAGTGCCTCATGCATGCTGGCTGCTGAGAGCCTCCTGTTGATGTTCCGATACTTGCAGCGCAGAAGGTTCCAGAAAGTAGTCCTCAGGTCGCGGTTGAAGAGGGCGTAGATAAGCGGGTTGATGAGGGAGTTGGTGTACCCCAGCCACAGCAGTGTTCTCTCCAACCTCAGCGGCATGCAGCTGCACTCGATGCCACAAATGAAGGGACGAGCAGCGGACAGCAGGAAGAACGGCAGCCAGCAGAAGGTGAAGGCCCCGACGATGATGCCCAGGGTCCGGGCTGCCTTTTGCTCCCTCTTGAAGATGGAGATGTTCTTGCGATCATGCTTGAGGAGCTTGGACAAGATGGCACACTCCTCCATAGCCTTGGACCTCTTGGCATGATGGGCTCGCGCGTCCTCCTCCATGTTGTAGACGCCCTCTTGCTCGTACTGCCGGGGAATGCCCATGAACTTGTGCTTTTCTGCACTTATTTTAGCAGCTTTGTATATCCGGTAGTACATAATCAACATTACAGTCATGGGGATGTAAAAGGCCACCCCTGTAGAGTAGATGGTGTAGCCAAAGTCTTGGCTGATGAGACACACCCGATCCACAGTGACGTTCTTGGCCCAACCAAACAATGGCGGTAGGGTTATGGATGCTGAAAGAAGCCAAACGGTTATCACCATTTTGGCCATTGATCTTCCATTTTGCCTTACTGGGTATGTCAGAGGACGTGTTATCCCCAAGTATCTGGAACACAAAATCAAACAAAAGAAAAATAATCCATTGATCCCTGATTTGAATAGGCTGCCTTGAGCAAGCAGCTCCCTTCAACAGGGCACTCCAAAGGCTAACTACCTCCTGAGTGAAGAAATTTATTCTCAATCCTAGTAAATACACAATGCTGGAGAAACTCAGCAGGTCAAACAGTGAACTAAATAGGGCAAAAATAAAGATACTTAACCAATGTTTTGGGCATGAGCCCTTCATCAAGAAATGAATAAAATGTACTCAGGCGCCTGTGCAAAATGGGGATGGGTGAGGGGGAGGGGGAAGGAGCACCGTCCCACAAGTGGGAAGTAACAGAGGGAGGGCACAATAAGGTGGAGAGTTGGAGGAAAGAAGACAGAGGGATGGATAGATAGAGGAAGAATCAAGAGTGGTCTAGCAGAAACCAGAGAAGTCGATGCTAACGCCATCCAGTTGGAGAGTGCCCAGGCGGAAGATTAAGGGTTGCTCCTCCAATTTACGGGTGGTCTTGATAGGACAGTACATGAGGCCATGTCAGTGTAGGAGTGGGGAGAGATGATGAGCCATCAGGGTTTTCCCCTCAACAATTTTCTGTTTAGATGCCTGCCTACATTTTGCTCCTGCCTTGATGAAGGGCTCAAGCCCAAAATGTTGGTTTTGTATCTTTACCTTTGTTTTGTAAGGTCCGCTGTTTAACCTGCTGAGTTTCTCCAGCATTGTGTCGGTTTCACTTTAATCACTGTATCTACAGACTTCTGTGTTTTACTCCTCTCTTCTCAACCCTAAATGGCTGATCCTTTACTTTAAGACTCTGATGCCTGGTGGTGGACACCACAGCCATTGGAAACATCACGCCTGTTTCCACAAACAGGTCCATATGAAGTGCGCATGTTTCAATGTGACCAATCATTTCGATTAACAGGGATGCCATACTGTACACAAAAGTGCTGGAGAAATACAGCGAGTCACGCAGCGGTGTCAGGAAGTAATCATTAACCAGTGCTTCAGCAGTTACAACTCGGAGCCTTTAATGGGGAAAAATATCTTTTTAAAAAAGGAAGTGAAGGGTAACCAACGTTTTGCACCAGAGCCCTTCGTCAATGTTTGAGCTAAAAAAAACCAGGAAGGCGCCTGAATAAAAAAGGTGTGGGGAGGGTTGCGGAAGGGAGGAGAGGGCAGCGGCAGGGAGAAGAGGAGAGAGAGAAGGGTCGGGGAGGAGCACAGGCCAACAGGTCAGAGATCATCAGTGGATATGGTGGGTGTCTCGGCCCTGCATCCTGAGGAAAACCAGGCAGGGCCTGAATAAAAGAAATGGCTGGGGGAGGAGTACAGACCAACAGACCAAAGGTGCTAACTGGATGTGGAGAAGAGGCCAGGAGAGAGGAAAGGTGAGAAATTATTGGGGTGGGTGTTGGCTCTGTGAATGCAGAGTGGGAATAAAGAAGGCAGAGGGAAAACAGAGAGGGGGGGGCAGAGCTACAGGAAAGGAAACATGGGAGATTGTGGAGGGGGGCTAACAGAAACCAGAGAAGTCAATGTTAACACCATTCGATTGGAAGGTACCCTTACAGAACATGAGGTGTTGATCTTCCAATTTGCGGGTGGTCTCAGTCTGGCGGGGCATGAGACCATGCACAGACATGTCAGCAAGGGAATGGGGTAGGGAATTGAAATGGGTGACCACTGGGAGTTCCACACTACTGCGGTGGACCGAGCTTAAGTGCTCAAAGAAGTGGCCTCCCAGTCTGTGCCCAGTAGAGGACTTCACAACGGGAGCCCTGGGTGTAGTAGATGACCCTTGCAAATCCACAAGTGAAGTCTTGCTTCACTTAGAATGACTGTTCGGCCCCACTGAATGGTGGTGAGGGAGGAGGTGCTGTTATAAGTGGAGCATTTCCTGCAGTCACAGGGATAGGTGCCAAGGGCCTATTGATGGAAAGGGAGAGTGGATGAGGGAGTCACAGAGGGAGCGGTCCCTGTGCAATGTGGAGAGCAGTGGAGCAGGGATGTGTCTGGTGGTAGGATCACATACTAGGTGGCAGAAATGGTGGAGGCTAATAGGGTGGTAGGTGTGGACAAGGGGAATCCTGTCCTTGTTGAGTGTGGGGGATGAGAGGGCCAAGTCAGATGTGCATGTAATGAAGGATATGCAGGTGAGGTCCGAGTTAATGTTGGTAGAGGGAAAGCCATATAGTTTGAAGAAGGAAGATGTTGTTTATGATCTGGCATGGAATACCTCATCCTGGGAGCAGATGTGATGGAGACAGAGGAATTGAGAGAAAGGAATGGGAATCCCTACTGGGGACTGGGTGGGAAGAAGTGTAGTCAAGGTAGCTCTGGGAGGTCGTGGGCTTGTTGAAAATGTCTGTTAAGAGTTTGTCACCCGAGATGGAGACAAGAGAGATTGAGAAAGGGAACAGTGTTGCTAGAGATAGATCAAATGAATTTGGAGTCAGGGTGGAAGTTGGCAACAAAGTGGATGAAGTCAACGATCTCATCATGAGTGCTTGAGGCAGAACTAAAATAGTTATCGATGTAGTGGAGGAAGAATTCCTCTTTTGGCTCATCCTGCTTTGTCCAAGTCAAATGGGGTGGCCATGGATACCTGCATGGGCCGCAGATGCATCTGCCTTTTTGTTGACTACATGGAGCAGTTCATGCTACAAGCCTACGCAGGCAAGGCTCATCAACTTGAGCCCCATATCTCCTTTCCTGTAGCTCTGTCTCTTACTTTTCCCTCTATCTTCTTTACCTCAGCTTTGCATTCACAGAGCCAACTCTCCCCTCCAACCCCCTGACCCTCCCACCACCATCTCCCCCTGCCAATTCTCACCTTTCCATTCTCCTGGCCTCATTTCAATATCCCAACCTTTTGTGCATCGGTCGCCTGCCATCTATTTTACTCCTCTGCTGCCTGCTTTTTCTGCCTTGAGGAAGGGCTCGGGCCCAAAATGTCGATAATATATGTTTAACTCCTTTACAACGCGGAAGCACGTCCTTCAGCTCAACATTGGATGGCACGGTTAGCTTAGCAGTTAGCGCCATGCTATTACAGCGCCAGTGACCAGGGTTTGAATCTGGAGCTTTCTGATTGCACCTTCTCCCAGTGTCTGCGTGGGTTTCCTGTGGGTGCTCCAGTTTCCTCCCACCCTCCAAAGCATACAGGCTTGGAGGATAATTGGGTGTAATTGGGTCTAACGCGTTTCAGTGGATGGAATTAGCTTCTATGGTGTTGTAAATAAATAATAATATTCATGCAAACCAAGTTGATTGGGGAGTAATTACCCTGATTTTTTTTTTGCTCAAATTGTTTCTTTAAAGATCTTTCCAAACTTGCAATTCAATCTATTTTCAAATTTTAAATTCTATCAATAATCAGTAATTAATGCATCATGTTCAAGAGAGAAGAACAATTTTTAATCTGCTCTTGAACATTTTCCCAGAGCCATATTGTGATCCTGTCACCTTATCTGAATTTTAAAAGTCTTTTCATTTTATTCTTTGGTGTCCACCCCTGACTTTTATGCTAACTTTTCACCTTATATCTAACTGGTAGCCTTTGCTTTTGGGATCAGTCCTTTGTGGTTTGTCATCTACATTAACGATTTGGATGACAACATGGTAAACTAGATCACCGGATGTCTGCAGATGACACAAAAGCCCCTGTCACACTTGCATTCCACTACATTGGCTGTTCAGTGTCCCGGGATAGGAATGGGGTTTGGCTTTTCACATTTGACCACTCCTAACAGGGACACTGAATGCTTTCACACTTGCAAGGAGCCATCCTCGCAGTTAGGACTGTTCTAGCTTCTACTGGTGATGTCATGAGGCCTCGAGCAATGGTGGTCCTGCCCTAAATCCTGATGAATGTATGTTTGAACAAAATTATTCATGCCTATTTATAACATAATTAAGCTTTACGTACAGCACAGTATGAGCTATTCAGCCCCTGTTGTTGTGCTGGCCTATATAAACCTTCATAAGGGACCGTGGGAAAAGGCTAGCAATAAATAGCGGTAGCATAAAATTTTTAAACAGTGAGGGAAGGTTGGTAGCTAAATAGCACTCAATTTATTCAGCGTGAGAAAGTTGGTAGTGCTATCATGTACAATTTATAAATACGGTGAGAAAAAGTGAAAATGGCGGACCTGCCCTCCCAGAATGCCATGTGGTAAAGAAAGGGCTGTATACCCGACTGCATGCATGGAACATTCAAGGAGAGGTTTCTCTGCCATATGGCATTCTGGGAAATCAGGTCTGCCATTACTGTTTCCCACAGTCTTTATAGTGCTACCAATTTTCCCATTCTGTTTAAAAATTGTTTGCTATTGCTATTTATTGCTATTTATGGCCTCTCTCTTTCTCTCCCCCCATCCCACTGCGGCTTTCACACGGCAGTTTATACCTTCATTTTAATCTTTTCTTCCTTCATGCTTCTGCACTCATGCAAAAACTTGGGTCATTTCAATTTCACAATGCAATGACCCGCTTGATTGCAGCACTGGCATCTGCAGACACCTGGGATTGAACTAGGGGTCGAAGCCGTCAATCCCTGGAGTGAGATGATGTCATCTGATGCCAGCATTGAGCTGATTTTGCTTTCACACTTGCCACTTTAAAGATCGATGGGCAGTTAGTTCCTGGGATCACTTGCAAGTGTGAAAGGGGCTGAAGATTGGAGGTGCAGAGGAGAGTGAAGAAGGATTTCAAAGCTTGCATGAGGTCTGGACCAGCTGGAAAAATGGGCTGCAAAATAGCAGATGAAATTTAATGTGGATACATGTGGTGTTGCACTTTGGGAGGACAAACGAAGATAACCACGGTAACTGGTAGGGGGCTGAGGAGTGCAGTGGAACAGAGGAATTTGAGAATACGGATACATAATTCCCTGAAAGTAGTGTCATGGTTAAATAGGGTGGTATAGGGAGTCTTTGGAACATTGGGATTCATTAAGCAAAATTGAGATGTTATGGTGAATTTGTGTAAGAAATTAGTGAGGCCATATTTGGAGTTTTGTGTGCAGTTTCGGTCACATGACTACAGGAATGATATCCACAAGATTGAAAAGGTGTATCCAAGATTTGCGAAGATTTTGCCCAGAATTCAGGAACTGAGTTACAAGGAAAGGTGAAACAGGTTAGGGCTTTATTCCTTGCAGCGTAAAAGAATAAGGGGGATTTGTTAGAGGTATACAAAATTATGATGGGTGTGGAGTAGATGCAAGCTGGCTTTTTCCACTGAAGTTAGGTGAGACAAGAGCTAGAGGACATGGGTGTAATGTGAAATGTTGAAAGGAAACGTTAGGAGGAAACTAGTGTAGATAGTCAGTAGCATCACTAGGATCGATGTCACCCAGTGAGGTAACTCATGGCGTCACCCCCAGGTGTGGATCTGCAGGACTCTGCGCATGCATGGATTTGGGGGTGGGGGGTCTGACAGCTATGTTAGTGTCACTCTCTCTGATGACGTAACCCGGTGCATTCCGAACCCACCCCCCCACCACGCATCCCCCTAGTGATGCCATTGGTGGGAGTGTGGAACACGTTGCCAGCAGAAATGTTGGATGTGGGCTTAATAAACAAATTTGGATAGGAACATGGATGGGAGGGGTATGGAGGTTTATGCTCCATGCAAGTCAATAGTTCAACACAGAATAAGAGTTCAGCATGAACGAGATGGGCCGAAAGGATTGTATTAGTGCTGTGATTCAAACAGTTCTATGATTGAATGTCCTCCAGATTCCAGCAATTGCAGTCGCTTGTGTCCCACCCTGTGGCCAAATTTCCACATTCTAAATTATTTTTGATTATTGGTAATGGAAAGCTGTTTAATTTAGGATGCTTCTTCTTTAATCATTAACTGAATTAAAGTTATTTTGCCATTTCTCAGGTATATACTCACCTTCTGCCTCTGGACATTGAGTTATGTCTGGCAGATGCTCAAGGAAAATAGTGCCAGAACCAGGCCCAATGAACTTCCATCTAACAGTAAGGCGAAACGGAGTCATTTCTTATCATAGAATCGTAGAAAATTAGATGGCAGGCATAGGCTCTTCAGCCCTGTGAGCCTGCCCTACCATTACATTTGATTTTTGACATGCAGCACGCTAACAGGCCATTCAGCCCATGGGCTCATGCTGCCTAATCACACCCAATTGACCTTCAGCCCAGTCTATTTAGAATGGTAGAGGGAAATGGAGTACCCAGACATGGGGAGAACATACAAACTCCTTACAGACAGCATTGGATTTGAACCAAGGTCATTACCACTGTTACAGTATTGTGCTAACCTGCTATGCTATCTGTGCCACCCATGAGGTTAATTAAAGTTCATGGCTGATTGTGTGACTTCAGTACTTTGCCACTTCCTTCTCTTCAACCCCCTTGGTCCCTTTATCCATAAGGGCCACCTCCAACTCCCTTTTTTTTGGAAGTATCTAATGAACTGCCCTCAACACCTTTCGGTGGTAAGGGTATCCACAAGTTCACGATTGGAGGAAGAAGTTGAGTATCTCTATAAAACAAGGGACTGTGTCGTGGAGCAGTCATTATCGGAGAGAACTGAGTCAGAGTGGTAAGGCTTTGGCTCAACAAGCTTTGGTGAGAACAGGTAAGAGGCAAGGGATAGTAGGAGTTGAAGTAAGAAAGGGCCACCCTATTCAAGGAACAAAAAGGATTCAACAAGGTAGGCACAGGTAAGTTTTAGATATCATATAATTTGATCCTCTTGTCATAAAACAGTGGGAATAGCAGCCAAGGCAGGAGAATCATCCTCTTGCAGAATGTGGGTCATCGGGAAAGCCAGCAGTATCCTTGATGACTTCATCGGCGAGAAGTACATCCATCTGCAGCTCCTGACAAGCCAAATTAAGGAACTGGAGCTGGAGTTGGATGAACTCCAAATCATTTGGTAGGCAGTGGGGGTGATAGACAAGAGTAACAGTGACACTATCAAGGCAGGAGGAGGGTAGATGGGTGACAGTCAGGAGAGGAAAAGAGAACAGGCAGGCATTGTAGGGCACCCTTGTGGCCATTCCCCTCAATAACAGGTATGTCATTTTGGATACTGTTGAGGGGGAAACAACCTAGCAGGGACAAGTCATGGCAATCAGATCTCTGGCACGGAGTCTGGTATGCTGGCTAAGAAGGAAAGGGCAGAGAGGGGGAAAGCTGTAGTGTTAGGGGATTCTATAGTTAGGGAGAGAGGTAAGAGGTTCTGTGAAAGAGATTGAGTATCCTGGAAGGGATATTGCCTCCCTGGTGCCAGGATCCAAGGTATCTAAAATTGAGTTCACAGCATTTTCAGGAGGGTGGATGAGCAGCCAGATGTTGCGGTCCATATAGGGACCAATGACATGGGAAGAAAAGATGAGGAGGTCCTGCCAGATAAGTTCAGGGAGTTCGGAACTAGGTTGAAGGACAGGACATCCAGGGTTGTGATCTCAGGATTGCTACCCATGCCACTTGCTGGTGAGGTTAGAAATAAGATAATGGAGCTTAACACGTGGCTAAAGGTATGGTGCAGGAGGGAGAGCTTCAGGTTTTTGGATCATTAGACTCTCTTCCAGGAAAGGAGGGACCTCTTCCAACAAAATGGTCTGCATCTGAACTGGAGGGGGACTAATATTCTTGCAGAAAGGTTTTCTAGTGCTGTGCTGGTGGGGTGGGACCAGAGTCCCAGAGCAGACAGAGGAGTGGAGGAGGGAAAGATTATGTAAAAATTACATGCATTGCTAGAAGTATGTGGTGGAAATTTTCTAAAGTGCATCTATTTCAATGCAAGGAGTATTGTAGGATAGGGAGGTGAGGTTAGAACGAGGATTGGCACATGGAATTATTACATTGTGGCCATTGGTTGCAGGAGAGGCAGAACTGGCAGCTCAATGTTCTGGCCTTCCATTGCTTTAGATGCGATAAAACAGGGCTGATGAAAGGGGGAGGAGTGGCATTTACTTATCAGGGAAAATTTCACAGTTGTGTTCAGGTAGGACAGACCAGAGGATTCGTCTACTAAAGCTGTATGGGTGGAGCTGAGGAATGGGAAAGGTATGACCACACACAAGGGGTTGTATTATAGATCGTCCAATAGTCAACGAGAATTGAAGGACCAAATCTGTAGTGAGGTAGCAGACAACTGCAGGAAACATAAGGTTGTGATAGTAGGAGACTTTAACTTTCCACATATTGACTGGATTCCCATATAGTTAAATGGCTGGATGGCTTGGAGTTTGTCAATTGTGTTCAGGAAAGTTTTCTAAATCAATATATAGAGGTACCAACTAAAGAGAATGCAATACTGGATCTCCTATTAGGTAATCAGAAATAACAGGTGACAGAGGTATGTGAAGGGGAACACTTCTGGATCCAGTGATCATAATGTCATTAGGTTCAAGTTAATTATGGAGAAGGATAAGTCTGGGCCTCAGGCTGAGATTCTAAATTGGAGAAAGGCCAATTTTGAGGAAATGAGAAAGGATCTTGGATGTGTGGATTGGGATAAGTTGTTTTCAAGCAAGGATGTGTGAGGAAAGTGGAGGACCTTCAAAGGTGAAATTTGGAGAATACAGAGTTTTTATGTTCATGTCAGGATTGAAGGCAAATTTAGCAGGCACAGGGAACCTTGCTTTTCAAGGGATTTTGGGGATCTGGTTCGGAAGAAGAGAGAAGTGTACAGCAGGTATAGGCAACATGAAGACTTGAGGAGTATAAAAAGTGCAAAAAAAATCAGGAAGTCAAAAAAAAAAGACATGAGGTTGCTTTGGCAAACAATGTGAAGGAAAATCCTAAAGGTTTCTACAGGTATATTAAGAGCAAAAGGATAGTAAGGGACAATACTTGCTGTCTTAAAGCAAATAAGGGTTGATAAAACCCCAGGGCCTGACAAGTTATTCCCTCGGACCTTAAGGGAGGCTAGTGTAGAAATCACAGGGGCTCTGGCAGAAATATTTAAAATGTCCTGAGCCACAGGTATGGGGCCAGAGGATTGGAGTGTGGCTCATGCTGTACGGTTGTTTAAAAAAGGCTCCAAAGGTAACCCTGGAAATTATAGGATGGTGAGCCTGACATCAGTAGTAGGTAAATTATTGGAAGGTGTTCTAAGAGACCAAATATACAATTACTGGATTTGCAGAGCTCGAAACTGATTAGGTATAGTCAACAAGGCTTTGTGCATGGTAGGTCTTGTTTAACCAATCTTATGGAGTTTTTTCAAGGTTTCCAGGAAAGTTGACAAAGGAAAGGTTCTGGATGTTGTCTACATGGTGTGACAGATTTGTGTTAATCTTTAGTTTAATGTTAAACAATAGTGTGTGTGTGTATGTGTGTGTGTATGTGTATATATATATATATATATATATATAATATACATATAGAGAGAGAGAGAGAGAGAGAGAGAGAGAGACTTTCTAAAGTTAGTTATGGTTGGACAGGGTCACACACAGGTCACATCACATTTACAGAGACCCCAGTGCACTTAGAGAGAGAGAGTTCATTTCAGAGTTGCCGAGTCTGGAAAAACAATACCCTAATGGAACTGAAGTGGCTCTTAATTGATTCCAAGACAATGGGTGTGTATACAGCTGACAGCTGGTCAATTAAGCAAGTTCTTCCTTGAGTGACATGTGTTAAGACTTTCCGGAGTCATAACCACTTAAACCTCTTGGACAGAGATGAAGTCAGATATTTTTATGAACATTAAGTGATAATTTGAAGTAAGGCAAAAGGTCATCTACCTCGATTGTGTTTTGGAGAAATTAAATAGAAACAGTAGTGATGTCATGTCACATGATTTCAGAGAAACATATAACTTAAGGCAGAGAAACATTTTGGATATTGAAGAGATCATGACCATCCTGTGAAAGACACAGAGGTAAACAGTAGTCTCTGCAGAGAGAGGAAGTTGTTGTTCTGTTTTGTATTATCCTTATCATAGGAGCTACTCAAAATAAGTGGCTTTATAATAAGTAAGACCACTTCATTCTTGATTAAGAAAGAAATCACCATGAAGATCACAATTCTGTTACCCTAAAGAGTTAGGGGAAAAGTTGTGAAAACACTCTTTGAAATACAACTCATCAAAAGACTTGTGAGTTTAAATAGATCTGAAGATGATGTTTAAAAGTACTTCATAACTACTTCTGAACTGTGATTTAAAAATCTTTAAGCAACACAAGATGTTTGATGCAAAGGTTAAAATTGACTTTTCAGACAAGCTCAAACTGGTTTGGATTTTGATACACACACACATATCTACATTTGTGTATAGTGGGAATTAAGTTACAGTTAAGTTTAGCGATAAGGAGATAAGTAAAAAAATGTTATGTCATTAATAGTTTAATAAAAACTATTATTTTGAAATCACCATTGTCTGGTGAATTTACCATTGCTGTTCTTTTGTGAGTTTATAATAAAATTTGTTAGTTCGTAACAATGGACTTTAGTAAGGCTTTTGACAAAGTCCCACATGGGAGGTTAGTCAGGAAGGTTCAGACACTAGGTATTCATGGTGAAGTAGTGAACTAGATTTGATAATGGCTGGATGGGTGGAGACAGAGAGTAGTGGTGGATAATTGCTTCTCCGACTGGAGGCCTGTGACTAGTGGTGTGCCTCAGAGATTATTGCTGGGACCATAGTGGCTTGTCATCTATATCAATGATTTGGATGATAAAGTGGCAATTAGATCAGAAAGTTTATAAATGACAGTAAGTTTGATGGTGTTGTGGACAACGAAGAAGGTTTTCCAAGCTTGCAGAGGGATCTGGACCAGCTGGAAATATGGGCTGACAAATGACAGATGAATTTAATGCAGACAGGTGTGAAGTATTGCATTTCAAAGGAAAAAACAAGAAATTATGTACATGATGAATGATATGGCACTGAGAACTGCGGTAGAACAGAGGGACCTGGGAATATGAATGTATAATTTCATGAAAGTGTTGTCACAGGTGGATAGGGTTGTAAAGAGAGTTTTTGACATATTGGCCATCATAAATCAAAGTATTGAGTTTTGGAATTGCCATGTTAATGGTAAAGTTGTATAAGACATTGGTGAGGCCAAATTTGGCATATTGTGTGCAGTTTTGGTCACCTAACTACAAGAATTATATCAATAAGATGGAAAGAGCACAGAGAAGATTTACTAGGATGTTAACCAGACTTCAGGAACTGAGTTACAGGATAAGGTTAAACAGGTTTGGACTTTATTCCTTGGACCATAGAAGCATAAGGGGAGATTTGATAGAGCTTTTTAAAATTATGAGGGGGTACTCAGAGTAAATGTAGATAGGCTTTTTTCCACTGAGGGTAGGTGAAATACAAACCAGAGGACATGGGTTAAGAGTGTAAGGGGAAATGTTCAGGGGGAATGTGAGGGGCAACTTCTTCACACAGAGAGTGGTGGGGGTTTTGAACGAACTGCCAGCAGAGGTGGTGAATGCAGGCTCTATATTAACATTTAAGAAGAATTTTGATGGGAGAAGTATGGAGAGCTATGATCAGGGACAAGAAAGAATAATAGTCCGGCATGGCCGAGAAGGGCCAAAGGTCCTGCTTCTGTGCTGTAACGTTCTATGATTTTAAGAAGACAAACTCTGGCCCTTTTTTGCCATGTGATTCATTCTAGTTTTTTGAGTCAAGGATAACTAACAAAATCATTAGCTGAACTGAAGGCAGCTCTGGGACAATACTCGCCATCCAGAAATGTGACCGAGCTCCATGTTAAATTCTAACTCAGTCTTAAATGTGGGCTCAATTTTAAAATTGAAGAAGAATTTGGACAGGTACATGGATGGGAAAGGTATGGAGGGCTATGGACTGGGTGCAGGTCAGTGGGACTAAGCAAATAAAAAGGCTTAGCACAGACTGGAAGGTCTTCTATGGTTCTCTCCGAATGAAGAAGTTTCAACCTGTCTCAGTCCGAAATGGCTTCACCCCTTTATCCTCCTGTACTTATCTACTCTCCTGTACATGATCAGCATCAGAAATCATGGATGTCAAATTAAATAGCTTCATCTTCAATGAACTGAACCTCAGCAAAATAGTGGTGTGAATCATTATTAAGCTTCTTTTATAACTCATTAGATTTTTTATTTCTTTCAAAGTACAAAATCACAAATTATGTCTTCCTTTTCTTCTCGTAAAACCTGTGCAATATGGAGCTATAACATGCAGAAATGGGCCAACCATTTCTATGTTGACCTTTTTCACCACCTACACTAATCCAATTTGTCTGCATTAGAAGAGTATCTTTTTCTGCCTTGCCTATTTGTGCCTGTCTAAATGCTATTAAATGCAGTGATTATATCTGATTCTACCACCTCCTCTGCATTCTAAGTATCAACCATTTTCTGAGTAAAATCTCATTCCTAAGATCACCTTTCAATCTGATATCTGTCACCTCACACCAACCTTACCTGCTTTTTTTATATCGCTACCAAGATTTTGACCATCTATCTTGTTCAGCTTCATTCACTGAGGTGTAGGAAAGATGGCGATAAGCTGGAGAGGGTGCAGAGGAGATTTCATGAGGATGTTTCCAAGTCTCAGGGGCCTGAGTTCCAGGGAGAGATTGAGCAGGTTGAGGCTTTATTCCTTGGATCATGGGAGGATGAGGGCTGATCTCGTAGAGGCATACAAAATCCTGAGAAAAATACATCAGGTGAACGCAGAAAAAAAAAATTGGACAAACACATTGACAGGATGGGGTTTAGAGGGATATGGGCCAATTGCAGGCAGGTGGGACAAGTTTGGGTAGAACATTTTTATCAGCATGTTCAAAGGGCTTGTTTCCATGCTCTGTGTCTATACCTCTCACAATGTTATATGCTTCTCTCAGATCACCCCTCACCCTCCACTTGAGAGAAAGCATACCCAACCTATCCAATCTTTCCCCATAATTATCCCTCCAATCCTGTCAACACCCTGGTGAATCTCCTCTGCACTCTCTCCACCACAACCATGTCCTTCTTGTGGGGTGGCAACCAGCATACAGGGTTCCAAGTGCAGTCTAACCGATAGTTTGTAAAGTTCCAACCTTAAATATATCACCTTCACGAGAGAAGAACAACGTAATGCACCTCGACAATATTTACTGTATGTGCCACCATACAAGATGGTCCTTGAATATTAAAAATTTCACTCCAAACCAAGGGGTCATCTTATTCACCAAGTATAAAATACAAGCCTTAACAGCAAAGTCTCAGCATTTCCCTGCATGAATAACAAATTAGGAATCTTAACAACGAAGTCTCAGTGCTCTCCTGGCCAATCCGCCTGCTGTCAGCTCTGTACAAGATTTAAACAGCCTGTTAAAGGAGCTGATGTTGGTTTATTATAAAATATGCTAATAACATTTTAAATTTCGGGTAATTTGCTTTTAAAATATTGCATATTAGTAAGTGCCAGGCTTGGGGTTATCCTATATAGCGAGAATCAATCAAATAGTACATTTTAGATAGAAATTCAGGGGTTGGCTTATACGCGAGTCATCTCACATGCCAGCATATACGGTAATGTTGTGACCACAACTCCCTGAGCTTTAGCGTAACTATGGATAATGATAAAAACAAACAAAATGGGAAATTGCTTAATTGGCGAAGGGCTAATTGCGATGACAGGAACTAGCGAGAATAAATTGGAAACAGATGTTCAAGGGTGAAAGCACAGAACTAACGTGGAGGATGTTTAGGGACTACTTGCACTGGGTCAGGATAGGTTTGTCTCACTGGGACAGGGAAAAGATGGTAGGAAAAGGGAACCGTGGTTGACGAAACATGCAAAGCAGCTAATCAAGAGGAAGAAGGAAGCATAGATAAAGGAAGCAGGAAACAGAAAGGGCTCATGAGAATTATATGGTAGCCAGGAAGGAGATTAAGAAAGGACTTAGGAGAGCTCAAAAGGGGGCATGTAGGATTAAAGAGAGCCCCAAGGTGTTCTATGCGTTGGTGAAGAACAGAAGGATGAAGAGAATAAAGGTGAGGTTCCTAAGGGAAAAGGGAGGCAACATGTGCCTGGAGGCGGAGGAGGTTGGGGAGGTCCGGAATGAATACTTTGCTTCAGCCTTCACAAGAGAGAAGGTCTTGATCAGGGTGAGGGCGGAATAAGCAGGCTTGTGTGCTGGACAGTGCGGAAATTAGGAAGAGGAAGTGTTGGATCTTTTTAAAAACATAAATCTCTAGGGCCAGTTGCAATGTACCCCAGGTTACTATAGGAAGTGAGGAAAGAGATAGCTGGGACAATCTTTGAATCCTCTTTGGCCAAAGGGGTGATGCCAGAGGATGTGATCCCCTTGCTTTGAAACAGATAATAGGGAGAATCCTGGGAACTATAGAGCGGGGAGACTTACGTCAGTGGAGTGCAAACTATTTAAGAGGATCCTGGGAACTATAGAGCGGGGAGACTTACGTCAGTGGAGTGCAAACTATTTAAGAGGATCCTGGGAACTATAGAGCGGGGAGACTTACGTCAGTGGAGTACAAACTATTTAAGAGGATTCTTAATGATAGGATCTATGAACATTTGGAGAAGTACAGTCTACTCAAGGAAAGTCAGCATGGCTTTGTGATGGGAAAGTTGTGCCTCATAAGACTAATTGAGTTGACAACTTGAGGTCAAAGGACTCACACTCAGCTGCTGGCTCAAAATTGAAAAATGGATTTGAGTAGGTGCTGATGGTTCACCATGTCGGAGGTTTTGATCTGGACTCGGGCTGCTGAAGGAGCACTGGAGGTGAATCAAGTTTAGGGGAGACATTTTACTCAGAGAGTTGTGGGGGCCTGGAATGCCATGCCAGAGGTGGTGGTGGAGGCTGAAACAGGCACTAAGAGACTCTTAGACATCGATGAAAGAAAAATAGAGGTTTACAAAGTAGGGAGAGTTTAGTATTTTTTTTAAGGAATATATGGGTCGGCACAACATCGAAGGCCGAAGGGCCAGTACTGTGCTGTAGTGTTTTGAGCTCTGAGCATTTTCTCCAAGGAACAATGTGATCTAGGCATGTCATGCAGCTAAAGGAAATGTTTTTTAATCATGTGTCCACCCGTCCTTTTTCCACTAACTTTTCAGCTGATATAATAGCCATATTGATTTTCCTTCTGCTTCACGGCAGTTGCCTTTAATCATCTAGCTATTATCTACCTCCAAACAACTCTTATATTCTATTCCCAAAATGTGGTGACAAGTATGCGATACACCTGCTGCCAAATCCATCTGTCTTTTCACTTTCTAGGAACCGTTGACTTGAAACGTTAGATCTCACTGTTGTAAGTACAGCATTGCCATTGGTTTGGACCTCGGGAGAGCACGGAGGGAAGACACGGCACTCGGCCATGGGTCCTACCACCCAGTCTTACTGTTGTCGGCTTTAAACGCCGTGTTGAAGGAGCTGACAATGTCTTACTTGAAATCCTGCACCCGCAAGGTTTGGGCCTAAGGTGGTGGCACCTGTGTTCAGCAGCGGACTCAAAGAGTAGCAGACTCTGGGGGAGAAGCAGACTGGCGCAAGGCACCAGTAATTAGGACAACACACCCCCCCCCACCCAGCTGATAAAGAACAGCAGAGATGACCCTAAGGACAGTAACCATGGTGATGGACCAGTGACAGGTTCTGCAGCTGTTGTTCGGGACTTGCAGGTGAAGAACCCCCATAGGCCGTGGGCTGCTGGCAACTTGACGTCAAAGGACTCACACCAGGCTGCTGGAGACTGGCTCATGAGGGCTAGAAATTTTAATAGGGGTTTGACAGGATGTAGAGAACAAGGAGGTCTGCCGAAGGGCCTTAGGAACTAAAGGCTTCCTCACTGTGGTCAGAGGTTTTGATCTGGTCTCAGGTTGCCAATGGTTTGAATTGAATTGGAGTCTTGTGTGGCTGCAGAGGGTACGACAACGCTGGGGGAAAATCAGAGACTCTGGGAGGACTATCATTTTCTTCTCTTCCTTTGATTCTAAGAGGTGCCGAGCAATGCTGATGGCAAATCTTTGTCTGCCTTATGGTAGATTAAAGGCAGTTTCATGTGAATGACATTTCTGTTTTATTACATCACAACACATAGTATCTGATCTGAATTATTTTCTGGTTCAAAGCAATTGCAATACAAATAAGGCTAGAATTTAACCATCTTTAAATCGTCAAACATCCACTGGTGAATAAACAGAAATGTCTTCCAATTAAATATAAGGAAAGTCATTAACTTTGGTCCTCATCACAAACCGGGGCAGCACAAGTTCATGTAGCAGTTAGCTCAAACCTTACTGCCCCAGTGACTCCTGGATCAAATCTGCCACTGTGCATGAGGAGCTTGTATGCTCTTCCCATGGCCGCAAGATTTTCCTCCGGATGCCCGGTTACCTGTCATGCCCCAAAAGCATTCAGGGTTTGTAAATTAATTAGTGTATTCTGGTTAACCTGGCGACCATTTATTCAATATTTTCATTTGTGGTGAGTTGATCTGGCTCTGTTTTCTTTCTATGATTATGTATGATAATTGGGCTGTAAGATGAGATCGGAGTGATCGGCGTGGTTTAGCTATATCTGTAGGTTTTTTTTAAAGTTTTTTTTAAAGTTTTTTTTAATTCAGATTTGTTTTTTCTTCTTTTTTGAGGGTTTTTTTTTCTCTTTTTTCATATATTGTTATTAATTATATCTTTTTTTAGAGATAGTTCACACTCTAAACTGATCTAAATTTTTTTTAATGATATATTTTTATTCTGTAATATTATTGTTTAATATCTCTGTATTAATTCATTACTTACTATGTATTTTTTATATCTCTTTGAACTGTATGTGTTTATAAATTATAATAATAATAAAAAGATTGAAAAAGAAAAGATTAATTAGTGTATTCTGGTGGCACGGGCTCACGGGGCGGAAGGGCCTGTTACTATGTCTAAATTTAACAAATATTTAAAAATTCTATTTTCAAATCACCAACTCCATGCCTCTCCTTGGAATTGCTTGAGGGACACCAAGACTGTTGGTGCAATAATCAATGGCAGAATTTACTTCCAGCCTCATATCTATTTGATGTTTGTGTTCGTACGCCATCATGTTGAAATAATGAGACCACACCTGAAATTGTCAGCCAGCGAAGAGAAGAGCGTTTATTACAGTGTTATCAGGCTTAATATAGGTGCACAACATGTGACCTGGTGTCATGACATCTGAAGTGCTAACGACCTCATTACGTAGCTACGATGAGTAGGCCAGGGCTTCTCAGTAGACCTATGGGTGCTGCTGAGTCACTAGGCCTCGTGGCTGTAGTGGCTAGTTGCTAGTAGATCAGAAGCTGTCGTGTCTAGCTGTCACAAGACGGGAGCTGTTAGCACTGGTTCTGCCCACTCCCTCCAAGCGTAACGCTACAATCCTTTCAACTCCCATAATGACAGTTGTTCTACCCTGACCAACTTCATAGATGCCGAAATCCTCAGCCACCTCAAAGTTTGACGGTTCCAATGCACTGCTGGCTGGTATTCCATTCCAACCCCTAGTTTCCACCAACCCCCCCCACGACACCCCCAGTGGAAAACTCATCACCGACTATACTTCATGAGGAGTTTGAGGAGATTCGGGGTGTTACTCGAAGACTTCGACATGGAGAGCATCGTGGACATCGACAAGAGGCAGAGTCTTAACAAAGCAGACTCTATCCTCAAGGATGCCCACCACCCAGGCTATGCTCCCTTCACACTGCTACCATCGGAAGAAAGGTACAGGAGCCTGAAGATGTGCACTCAGCAGTACAAGGACAGCTTCAGCCCCTCTGAAATCAGATTTCTGAATGTACAATGATCCACATACACTGCCTTACTTCGACTTTTTCTTGCTCTATTTTTATTTATTATGATACTGCCAGAAAACAACAAAGTGTGTGATGTGCTCATGAAAATAAATCCTGATTCTAATTCTGATTCTGAACTGCAATCTTGAAGATGGACATTTCAGCTGCATCGAGCCAGGCTTGCCAATATTTTGGCCTGCCACTGGAGCTGATTGAATGTGAGTAGAGGTGGGCGTGTGGATCTGTGAAAGGACATTGAATTGGACTGTAGAAATCCTGTTGATAGTGCACTGAAGTACCACTCTAGATTTCCTTTATATCCTTTACAGACAGGAGGGCAGGTAACATAAGAGACATCCCCCTTCTTCAAACAACGTATCTTACACTCCACCATCATCAAGTCGGCCCTCATCCGCTTATCTTCAACTACCCATGCATCTGCCTTCCGCTTCCGCAGGCAACAAGGACAAGATTCCCCTTACTACCACAAAACTACCACAAAACCAGCTTCCGCATCCAGCATATCATCCACCACCTACCACTTGATCCCACAACTTCCCCCCTCTCTCTATCTTCCACCGGGACAGGTCCCTCCATGACTCTTTTGACCAATCCTCCCTCCCCACTAATCATCCCCTTGAAACATGCCCCTGTGACCCCCTCCCTCACCACCATTCGGGGCCCTAAATAGTCCTTCCAAGTGATGCAACAGTTCACTTGTGAATCTGTAGGGGTCATCTATTGCATCCCATGCTCCTGTTGTGGTCTCCTCTACATCAGACAGACTGGGGTATTGCCTCATTGAGCACCTAGGCTCTGCCCACCACAATAGCTTGGAACTTCCAGTGGCCACCAATTTCAATTCCCCGCCTCATTCCCTTGCTGGCATGTCTGTCCATGGTCACATGAATCGTCAGACTGAGGCCACCCGCAAATTATAGGAACAACACCTCATTATCCATGTGGGCATCCTCCAACTGGATGGCATTAACATTGACTTCTCCAGATTCTGTTAGAAACCCCTCCCCCTACCCAATCTTCCCTCTGTCTCCTTTCCTCTAGTTCTGTTGTCTCTCTCTCTCTCTCTCTCTCTCTCTCTCACCTTCACCTCCCTGTCTTCTTTCACACAGCCAAAATCAATTTTCTCTTTCCTGTCCTTAATTTAATTTTTTTAAATTCAGACGAACAACACAGTAACACAGCCCATGAGCCCACGCTGCCCAGTTACACCCAAGTGACCTACATCCCCGATATGTTTTGAATGGTGGGAGGAAACCAATGCAGACACAGGGAGAATGCACAAACTCCTTACAGACAATGCGGGATTCAAACCCGGGTCACTGGCACTGTAACAACATTGCGCTAATCCAGTGGTTCTCAACCTTTTTCTTTCCTCTCAAATACCACTTTAAGTATTCCCTATGCCAGAGGTGCTCTGTGATTAGTAAGGGATTGCCTCAGGTGGTCTGAGGGTGGAAAGAAAAAGTTTCAAAACCACTGTTTTAATCATCTCTAATTGACTCGTTATGTGCACGGTTTCATAACTCCAAAGGAAATGGGCTAATGACAATTTTTCTCAAGCCAAATATTTCAGTAACAATTGGGTCCAGAGCAATGATTCTCAACCTTCCCTTCCCACTCACATCCCACCTTAAGCAATCTCTTACTAATCACAGAGCACCGATGGTACAGGGGTTACTTAAAGTGGGCTGTGAGGGTAAAGAAAAAGGTTGATAACCACTGGCCTAACCACGACACTGTCCGTGCCACTCCCTCTTCTTATCATATCCAAATTACCTTTTGTCTGTTGGTCTATACGTCTCCCCCTCCCATTCTTCCTCCAGCCTTTATTTCAGAAGCCTGTCCTTTTTTTTTACTTATACCTTGAAGAAGGGCTCAGACCGAAAACATTGGTAGTATATCATTAACTCCCATGTATGCAGCAAGACCGGCTGAGTTTCTCCAGCGTTTCTGTATTCTGACTACAATCACAGCCTCTGCAGACTTTTGTGTTCCACAGGAATCAACGTCAGCCGGTGTCAGGTTAGAAGAATTCATCTAATTCTTCTATTCTTCAAATAGGGAAATGGGCGAAGCAATGGGTAGGCAACCTGGTCAGCAAGAATGAGTTGGGCTGAATAGCCTGTTTCTGTGCTCTATGACAACAAATGTCAACACTGCCAGTGATGTCTTCATTCTATCAACATATAGATCATACACCCATCCTGTTCTAATTTTACCATCAATCTATTTCCCTTCATCCAGTCAAGTAAGCTAATATTAAGCATCAATATTCTACTTCATCCCATATCCTCAAGGTGCACCCTGCAGCCTCAGAGCTCCCAGTGGAATGCAGATGCACAATTTGAAAGGATGACAGAATATAATCACCTGCTAAAAAAAAACCAAGCTATCTCACATTCCAATGTTGCAATGTAACAAATAAGCAATATGACTGACATTTTCAATTAATTGAAGGTCATTATCAATCTTTCATTCATTTCTTGGCTTCAAAAGTATTTTGGTAGAAAACAAGGCCAATTATAACCATATAACAATTACAGTACGGAAACAGGCAATCTCAGCTTCTCTAGTCCGCACAGATTTAAGTGATCTCCTTTAGTCCCACTTACCTGCACCCTGCCCATAACCCTCCAATCTCCTCACATCCATGTACCTACCCAACATTTTCTTAAATAACAAAATTGACCTTGCTGCAACCATCTCTTCCATTCAGCCACCACTCTCTGAGTGAAGAAGCTCCCTCTCATGTTACTTCTAAACTTTTGTCCCCTAACCCTTAACTCATGACCCCCTCATTCAAATTTCACCTACCCTCAACTCTATCAATCCCCCTCATAATTTTAAATCCCTCTATCAAATTCCCCCCTCAAACTTCTATGCTCCCATGAATAAAGATCCAGTCTAATCAATCTTTCTTTGTATTCTAGATACTGCAATCCAGGAAGCATTCTAGTAAATCTTCTCTGCACCCTCTCTACCTTATTGATATCCTTCCTATAATTTGGGGACAAGAACTGCATACAGAACTTTGATTTATAAAGGCCAGCGAACCAAAAGCCTTCTTCACCACCCTATCCACATGAGCCTCCACTTTAAAAAAATGATGATTATTCCAAGATCTCTCTGTTCCTCTGCATTCCTCAATGCCCTCCCCTTCACTGCATTCGTCCTGTTTTGATTATTCTTCCCACTTATCTACATTAAACTCCATCTGTCATCTTTCAGCCCACTCTCCTAAGCAGTCCAAATCCTTCTGTGGTCCCAAAAAACCATCTTCACTATCCACAACTCCCCTTATTTTTGTATTATGCACGTAGTTACTAATCCAGTTTACCACTCCATCATCCAAATCATTAATATAAATGACAAACAACAATGGATCCAACACCGATACCGCTCGTCACCGGCCTCCATCCTGACAGACAATTATCCATCATGACTCTCTGGCATATATCTTCCAGCCACTGTTGAACCCATCTGACTATCTCAACATTAATACCTAGTGCCTGAACTTTCCTTACCAAACTTCCATGTGGAACCTTATCGAAGGCCTTACTGAAATTCATAGAGGCTACATCTACTGCTCTACCCTCATCATCCTTCCTAGTCATCACCTCAAAAAATTCAACAAGATTTGTCAAACATGACCTTCCACGCACAATCCCGTGTGGTGTGTCCCTGATCAGTCAACATATATAATATACATGTTATCTCTAAGAATACTTTCCATTAGTTTGCCAACCACCAAAGTCAAACTTACTGACCTATAATTGCTGGGCCTACACCTGGAGCCATTTTTAAACAGAGGAACCACGTTTGTGGCACCATGCCCCCACCCCCTCCAGTGACTTTTGAAAAATCACTGTCAGAGCCTCCACTATTTCCTCCCTGACTTTCCTCAAGGCCCTGGGGAAAATCCCGTCGGGGTTTCCGTCATGTGCCCTATCTCATTCCCCAACAGTAGATCCAACACTGCCCCCTCTCTAGTGGGTACCTCGACGTATTGCTGCAAAAAAACTATCCTGCACACATTTTACAAATTCTAATCCATCCAGCCCCTTCATAGAATGTGTTTCCCAATCTATATTAGGAAAATTAAAATCCCCCAATAACACAATTCTGTGCTTATTATAAATTCCTTACATATTTGCTCCTCTATTTCTTGCTCCCCACTAGGTGGTCTATAATACACCCCTATAATTGTAACTTCTCCTTTTCCATTTTTTAATTCCACCCATACCGCCTTCCTTGACAAGCCCTTCAATCTATCACGTTTCACCACCGCTGTAATATTTTCCCTGCCAAGTAATGCCACACCCCCCTTACCCCTCCAATTCTAACCCACCTAAAGCAGTGAAATCCTGGAATATTTAGCTGCCAGTCACAACCATCTTGCAACCACATCTCACTAATCACCACCACATCATACTGTCAAGTGTCTATCCACACCTTCGGCTCATCCACCTTCCTTACAACACTCCTAGCATTAAAGTAAATGCATTTCAGAGATTTCCCACATCTTTCCCTCTGTTTGTCTCCTTCTTTACATTCAACTATTATTTATTACCATCATTCCCCCCTCCATCACTGCACTGATCATTTTCCATCTCGATCACCTGTCTCTCCACCCCCAAACTTTGTCTACAAGCCTTCTCTATTTGCAGACAAGCCTTCTCTTTGTTGTTTTCCTTTATAGGGACCACTTCCCCCAACTGCACTAGTTTAATGCCCCCTCAGTGGCCCTAGCAAATGCCCCTGTCAGGGATTCAGATGCAACCTGTCCGTTCGGTACAGGTCCCATCTACCCCAGAAAAGGTGCCAGTGATCCAGGAACTCAAATTCCTGCCCCTTACTCCAACCCTTTAGCCACGCATTCATCCTCCACCTGATACTATTCTTGGCCTCAATATCACGTGGCACAGGAAGTAATCCAGAGATTACTCCCTTTGTGGTCCTTCATTTTAGCTCCTTACCTAACTCCCTCTATTCATTTTTTAGGACTGCCTCACTCTTCCTCCCTATGTCATTGGTACCAACATCTCCCATGACCTCTCCCTCCCTTAGGATGTCATGGACATGAGAAGTTACATCCTGGATCCTCACACCAGGGAGGCAAACCACCATCCGGTTTTCTTTATCATATCCACAAAATCCCCTATCTGTCCTCCTGACCATCAAATTCTCCTCTTCCTTTCCCTTCGCATAAAAGGAAATCTGACAAAGAACTCACACCCGGGAATAGCATCCTTAACTGAGAAAGGCTTCCAAGTTTTGTTTTTGAGGATTTTACTTGTTTCGATGTTCAATGTGAGTTTATTGTCATATACATTAGTACAATGTATGGATGCCATGAAATTTCTACTTGCTGTAGCCAAATAGGTCCATAAAATGCACCAACTACAATCGTAAGCTTTTAACTTATTGCAAATGCAAGAAAGACATATAACAAAAGCCAAAGTCGTAGTTATGAAAGGAAAAATAAGACGTGATGTTTCAGAAGGACAGAAAGATCTTTGAGGGGCCCTAAGGTCGTTTATGGTTCAGGTTAGTATATTATGGGCTGGTTCAAGAGCTGTTGGTTAAAAACTGCTTTTGAACATGGATGGGCTGAACTTGAGGCTTCAAATAGAGAGAATATTGGTAAAACAAGTGATGATGGAGAACTGTTAACATCCGAGAGAGATACAGCATGGAAATGGGCTTATTGGTCCATTGTGTGCACCTCAACCATCAAACACTAATTTGCTCTCATCCCAATTTCTTTAACACAGGGGTTTGAATTATCCATTCCTTTTCATAAAATTGGGGGTGGGGGCAATAGTTAGACTGATGGCAGGACCATCATTCATTGCTCATTATTTATTGTTCTGAACACAGTAGCTTATTGGGTGATTTCTAGTTCAAGTTCAACACCATAGTCTGGAGTCACACACTGGCCATATTGGGAAAGGACGGCCGATTTCCTCACTCAAAGAACATTAATGAATAGATGGAATTTGATGACACAAGATACTGGAATCTCAAGCAGGAAGAACTCGGCGAGTCAGACAGCATCCATGGAGGGAAATGCAGAGTCAACCTCAGATGCCTGAGGCATCTCATCAAGACTGAACAATGAAGGGGAAAATAGTCAGCGTAAAAAGGAGAGGAGGAGGAAGAAACACAGGCCTGAAGATGTGGACAGAGGAGGAATGAAGGAATACAGACAGAAGGAAAAAGGGAAGGGGTGAAGATGGAAGACAGCAATGGTTGGCATACAAGCAGAGCAAGGATAAAAGGTGAGAGAAAGAAGGGGCAGATGGAGCAAGATCAGGAGAGGCGACGGTAAAGGTGGAGATCCCTTCTGGAGGGTGAGAGGCCAAAAGAAAATTTGACCCTGTTGGAATCCAACAAGTAAGGCAAAATCTATGATCACTTTTAGAACAATCTAGTACAGTGATTCTCAAACTTTTTTCTTTCCACTCATATGCCACTTTAAGATTTTCCTATGCCATTTGTGCTCTGTGATTAGTAAGGGATTGCTTAAGGTGCTATGTGGGTGGAAAGAAAAAGGTTGAAAACCACTGTTTTAATCATCCCTAATTGACTTGTTATGTGCAGGATTTCAGAACTCCAAGGGAAATGGGCCAATGACCATTTTTCACAAGCAAAATATTTCAGTAACAATTGGGTCCAGAGCAGTGATCCTCAACCTTCCCTTCCCACCCACATCCCATTTGAAGCAATCCCTTACTAATCACAGAACAGCGATGGCATAGAGATTACTTCAAGTGGGATGTGAGTGGAAAGAAAAAGGTTGAGAACCACTGATGTAGTAGCTTCATGGAAGAGGGATTACAGCAGTTTTAAATCATTCCACATCATTAACTGAAGTTTAAGTCAACATCTGTCTTTGTGAGAATCCTCCATATTGTTCTTTTGGATTACCAATCCAGAATTTCAAACACTGGAGCATCACTTTACCTCAGGAAATCTTGCTGCAAATGGAGAATGAGTGTTATTTCGATCTTTGTGCTCTGGGTTATTCTAACCTTGGAGGCAGTGAAGTGGAGTTTCATTAGAACGAACCCCCCTTCCCCCCACCCACATGAATCTACACTGTCCTATTTCCTTTTACTCGTGGAACGCAGCCATCACTGCTGAGGCTTCCTAATAGTCTCTGTGGGCCAGTTAGGTATGACTGTCGTCACTTTGTGGCCTTTGTAGGTTTTTTACTAAAACTACCATGATCTGAACTCACAGCTCCAGATATATAGTCCAGGCCTCAGGGTTGGACAAACATAATACTGTAAAGAAGCTATCATGTTAGTGCATTGCTTGGTCTTGTAACCTCAACATTCTTGCGACCTGTGCTTGATCCTGACCCAGGGTGCATACAACAATTACAGCACGTAAACAGGCCAGTTTGGCCCTTCTAGTCTGCACTGAACTAAGTCCTCTCCTCTTGTCCCACCTACCTGCTCCTGACGCACGGGCCACAGACTCACTCCTCGGCTTCAGCCGCCCGCCTGTCCGGTCTCCTGACGCCTCGAATACGGACTTGCCACCCGGACCCGGCCATCCAAGCTCCTGACACCTTGAATGCTGCAAGTACTTGCTGCGGTCAAAAGTATGACCCATGCACAAGTTGACCTTTGGCCCGAAAAATTGGTCTAAAAACCTCGACTATTACATGTAAATAAGGTAAATACCATGAACAGTTGCACTGAGATTCCTCTTGCTTGCTGCAGGTTCACAGGTACATAAAACGCACATAACTTGCCAATCTGAATAAACTTGTTAGACGAGAGAAAAAAGGGCAACAAAAAGAAAGGGACAGATACACATTAACAGATGCTTTCTGATATTCAAGTTCAAAATATCGCTGAGAATTGGCCTCATGACATCAAACCATGGTCTGCATTAGGGTCAGCTGCAACTCATGAATGACACTAACACACCTGCACAACACCTTCTTGAATAAGGCTTCAAACTCCCATGGTGTCATTATATGCAGAACATAGAATAAGTTCCTCCTAATGCCCTGGACAATATGGAAACAGGCCCTTCAGCCCATTGAATCCAGGGTGACCATCATTTTTAAAAATAATTTATTTATAGTTTTACAGACTCATATTAGCCAAGTGTTATAGAGGAACAATCCTCCACTTGGCGGTGGCTAGAAAATGCATAATGGTTACCTGGAAATCTGGCTCTCAGCTAAGCACAGCAAGATGGAATATGGAGATGCAGAGCTGTGTTCCCCTGGAGAAAATTACATACAACTTAAGAGGGAGATAGGACACATTCATTGAGGTGAGGCTGCCATACCTGCAGCACGTTGAAACGCAGGTGTGATTAGCTTCCCCAGGGCCTTTCTCAATTGGAATAACAAGATCTCACAAGCTGTGAAATACTGAGAACGAGGAGACAATTTGGAAATCCTGCCAGCTCCCCTCCCTTTTTTCTTCTTTTTCTCTTTCTTCTGTTATGTATTTTCATTATTAATATTAATAATTGATTTTTATGCTTTCAACTGCAACCAAGTAAATAATCCCAAAATATTTAGGTGTAAATGTATTTTAAATTATATCATTTTGTATATATGTGATTATCATGCACTATGTATTGTGTGTAACGTTGTCCACAATGTAGAGTGAGATGATAATAAGCTTGAACTTGAAGCAGAACATGAACTTGAGGGTAGGATCAGAGCAATGCCAGACTGTGTGTGTTTCGCAGAAGTCACTGGGCACCATTGATATCTAAAGGACAGACACTTGAGGTCAGTACGAGGTGGTTGAGAAACTCCAGGGCGAGTCAGTATCTTGGGAAGTGGAATAGAAAGGTAAACACAGAAGGTAGAGGATTCAAACCAAGGACAGTTGATGCAATTAGGGAATGCTATTATTCATTCAGCAGATGTCAATGTCGCTGGCAAGGCAGATGTTTAATGTCCATCCTTAATTGGCCAGTTAAGAGTCAACAATATAATGTTAGGATTTCATTCCCTGTAGGATATTAGTGAACCACGTGGGATTTGTACAACAATCTGTTGGTCTCATGGACATCATTAATGACCAAGCATTTTGATTCCAGACCCACTTAATTAACTCAATTTAAATTTGCCAGCTGCCATGGTGAGATTTGACTCCTGACATCAAATTCATGAATGTAACCCTCAGCAATAAGTACGCCTCTTTGAGCACTGTTGAGGGGGACATCAAGGTTGGGGGGAGTGACAGTGGCTGTGCCTCCGGCACGAGGTCGGCCCCTGTAGCTCAGAAAGGGAGGGAAAGGAAGAGGAGGGCAATTGTGGTAGGAGACTCCATAGTTAAGAGGACGGATAGGGGATTCTGCGGACGCAGCAAGGAGAACCGGATGGTGGTTTGCCTCCCTGGTGCCAGGGTCCGAGATGTTGCTGCTCGTGTCCCAGATATCCTAAAGTGGGAGGGACAGGAGCCAGAGGTCGTGGTACATGTAGGTACCAATGACATAGGGAGAATTAGAGAAGAGGTCCTAAAAAGTGAGTACAGGCAGTTAGGTAGGGAGTTAAAAAGAAGGACCGCAAAGGGGGTAATCTCTGGATTACTCCCTGTGCCACGTGACAGTGTGAATAGAAATAGGATGAGGTGGAGGATTAACACGTGGCTGAAGGGGTGGAGTAAGGGGCAGGGTTTTAAGTTTCTGGATAACTGGGACCTTTTTTGGGGGAGATGTGACCTGTACAGTAAGGACGGGTTACACTTAAATCCCAGGGGGACCAGAATCCTGGCAGAGGTATTTGCTAGGGCTACTCAGGATCCTTTAAACTAGAATGGTTGGGGGGAGGGAACAAAATAGTACAGAGCAGTAAGGAGAAGGTTAGAATGAAAACAATGAAAGTTTGTAGTAAGTATTTGAATATGGATGGGCAGGTGATAGAGAAGGGAAATGCTCTGGAAGAAGATGAAGGGCAATTGTCAGGAAAAGTAAATAATGTTGTTCTTAAAGATGAGGGAAAACAGGGATTAAAAAATGGGAAATCCCTGAAATTCATATATTTTAATGCCAGGAGTATTGTAAAAAAGGTGGATGAGCTGAAGGTGTGGATTGATACTTGGAAGTATGATGTGGTAGCGATTAGTGAGACATGGTTGCAGGAGGGATGTGATTGGCAACTGAATATCCCTGGGTTTCGTTGTTTTAGGTGTGATAGAGTCGGAGGGGCAAGAGGAGGTGGGGTTGCATTGCTTGTCAGGGAAAATATTACAGCGGTGCCTAGGAAGGATAGATTAGAGGGCACATCCACGGAGGCTATTTGGGTGGAACTGAGGAGTAGGAAAGGAGAGGTTACACTTGTAGGGGTGTATTATAGACCACCCGGAGGGGACCGAGGCCTAGAGGAGCAAATCTGTAGGGAGATAGTAGATATTTGTGATAAGCACAGGGTTGTAATTATGGGAGATTTTAATTTTCCACATATAGATTGGGAAACACATTCTGTGAAAGGAATGGATGGGTTAGAGTTTGTGAAATGTGTGCAAGATAGTTTTTTACAACAATATGTAGAGGTGCCGACCAGAGAAGGAGCAGTGTTAGATCTACTGTTGGCAAATGGGATGGGTCAAGTGACGGAGGTTAGTGTTGGCGAGCACTTCGGGTCCAGTGATCATAATGCCATCAGCTTCAATGTCATTATGGAAAGAGAGAAATCAGGGCCAAGGATTGAGGTTTTTGATTGGGGAAAAGCTAGATTTGAGGAGATGCGAAAGGACTTGCAGGGTGTGCATTGGGACAATTTGTTTTATGGGCAGGATGTAGTAGAGAGATGGAAGTCTTTTAAAGATCAGATTTTGAGAGTGCAAAAGCTTTATGTTCCTGTTAGGTTAAAAGGAGGGGCAAAAGGTTTGAGAGAGCCGTGGTTTTCAAGGAATATTGGAAACTTGGTTCGAAGAAAAAGGGAGGCGTACATTAGATATAAGAAGCATGGAGTTAAGGAGATGTTTGAAAGATACATTGAATGTAAGAGGAATCTTAAGAGAGGAATTAGGAAAGCTAAAAGAAGGTACGAGAAAACTATGGCAAGCAGGGTGAAAACAAATCCAAAAGAGTTCTACAAATATGTTAATGGTAAGAGGAAAGCTAGAGACAAAATTGGTCCCTTAGAAAATCAGAGTGGAAAACTGTGTGTGGAACCTAGAGAAATGGGGGAGATATTGAACAGTTTCTTTTCTTCGGTATTCACTAAGGAGAAGGATATTGGGAGATGTGGGATAAAAAAAGCAAATTGGGTAAATATGGGGAATATAGAGATTACAAAAGGTGTAGTTTTAAGGCTTTTGAAGAATATAAAGGTGGATAAGTCTCCAGGACCAGACGGGATCTTCCCCAGGACATTGAGAGAAGTGAAGGAGGAAATAGCAGAGGCTCTGGCGGTAATTTTTCGAATGTCATTAGATATGGGGATAGTGCCGGAGGATTGGCGCATTGCGCATGTGGTTCCGTTGTTTAAAAAGGGTTCAAGGAGGAAGCCTGGCAACTATCGGCCTGTAAGTTTGACGTCTGTGGTAGGTAAATTAATGGAGAAAATTCTTAGAGATAGTACTTATAAACATCTGGATAGACAGGGTCTGATCAGGAGCACTCAACATGGATTTGTGGGAGGAAGGTCATGTTTGACCAATCTGATTGAATTTTTTGAAGAGGTGACTAGGAATGTGGATGAGGGTAGCGCAGTGGATGTTGTCTATATGGACTTCAGTAAGGCCTTCGATAAGGTACCACATGGAAGGTTAGTTAGGAAGGTGCAGTCTTTAGGTATAAATTTTGAGATAGTCAAATGGATTGAACATTGGCTGAAAGGGAGAGGCCAGAGAGTGGTAGTGGATAATTGTCTGTCAGGTTGGAGGCCGGTGACCAGTGGTGTGCCTCAAGGATCTGTATTGGGCCCATTGTTGTTCGTTATATACATTAATGATCTAGATGATGGGGTGGTGAATTGGATTAGTAAATATGCAGACGATACTAAGATAGGTGGAATAGTGGATAATGAAGAAGGTTTTCTAGGATTGCAGAGGGATTTGGGCTGCTTAGAAAAGTGGGCTGAAAAATGGCAGATGGAATTTAATGCTGATAAGTGTGAGGTGCTTCATTTTGGTAAGAAGAATCAGAATAGGACATATGTGGTAAATGGGAGAGCATTGAGGAATACAGAAGAGCAGAAAGATTTAGGAGTGACGGTACATCGTTCCCTGAAGGTAGAAACTCACGTGAATAGGGTGGTGAAGAAGGCTTTTAGTATGCTGGCCTTTATCAATCATTGCATGGAATATAGGAGTTGGGAGGTGATGTTGAGATTGTATAAGACGTTGGTGCGGCCTAATTTGGAGTTCTGTGTGCAGTTCTGGTCGCCTAATTATAGGAAGGATATAAACAGAGTGGAGAGAGTGCAGAGAAGGTTTACCAGAATGTTGCCTGGGTTTAAGCATCTGGAGTATGGGGAGAGATTGGACAGATTGGGTCTTTATTCTTTGGAGCGTAGAAGGTTGAGAGGGGATTTGATAGAAGTATTTAAGATTATGAAAGGGATAGACAGAGTGGATGTGGATAGACTATTTCCGTTAAGAGGAGGAAAGATTAAAACAAGAGGACATGAGTTAAGAATTAAGGGGCAGAGGTTTAGAGGTAACATGAGGGGGAACTTCTTTACTCAGAGAGTGGTAGCTGTGTGGAATGATCTTCCGGGAGAAATAGTGGCGGCGGAGTCAATTGTATTATTTAAGAAAAGGTTGGACAGGTATATGGATGAGAGGAAGATGGAGGGTTATGGGCATTGTGCAGGGAGGTGGGATTAGAAAGGGGTGTTTGGTTCGGTGCGGACTAGAAGGGCCTAATGGCCTGTTTCCGTGCTGTAATTGTTATTATTATTATTATTAATTGTTATTAAGCATCTGGATGTAGTTATTTAACTAATGCCACATAACACCGTTTATTAATATTGATCCACATGGATGAGATATTCTTGCTCATGACTTTTACCTGACTTCACAGAGGCTCTGCACAGGCCGTGGGCGTTTACTTGAGAAGGTAGATTTTGCAGGTGGAATTTATATAGCTGCTTACCGGAGGCTTAATCGAACTGGCTCGAGAGGATCCAGGTGACATCACGATGTCACAATGCGATGATGTTATTTGGAATGCACGGGGTTTTAAAAAGCTGCGTGTGACTGTTTGAGAAAATGACTTTTACTGAACCTTCAGATAAGTCGGGTCCCCATTATCAGCCTCTTTTTCATTGTGTTATGAGTCCAAAGGACCCCAAAACCCAGCAGCAATAGATATTCACCAAGACAAATAGTTACTTAAACAAAAGTTGTTTTTAATTATCTTTAAACATGAAAATAGAATCGAACTTTAACTTATCTCAATTGATTTACTTAATCTAACTTAACCCCCTTCTAATTCTAAGCGCACGTGTATGTAATGTGTGTGTAAGTTCAGAGAAGTTCTTTGGTTCACAGTCCAATCTCACTTCTCATTCCTTCAAGTTTACTGGTTGCAGGCAATTCTTATACTGTGTACAGAATTTTACAAGTATAAAGTTCACCAGGCTTTGGTGCAGGAAGGTTCTTGTCAGTTTGGAAAGAGATTTGTTGTTCCAGAACACCCACAACTGATTCCTTTTTAATCAGCCACTCCAGTGTCTTGCTGACGAAACTTGCCCTTTCAGGGTTCTCCAAATGATAACTTATTTCTTTCAGGCCACCACAGAGTTCCTTTTTGTTTCCCTTATTCCAATTGAAACATTAGACTGCCAGTCCTCTCCTCTTGCATGAACCACAAGGGCTTTGCCCAGGCTGAACAAAGCACTTACAAACCCATCTTCCAAATGGGACTTTCCACAAGCTTGCCAGCTTGTCCTGCTCCAGTCCCAGCTGCTGATACTGACTGTAACTCTGTAGAAGTCATCTTACACACACACACACACACACACACACACACACACAGAAAAAGCCTGTTTGACTCTCTCTGTTTGCAACTCCACATGACCCTCCTAGAACAAGCTCCAGACAGAAGCAGCTCCAACAAGCTCTTTCATCTGTTGCCTTTTGTAAACAACAATCCATTAGTGAAGTCTCTTGGCCACTCTCCAAAGCTTTTGCAAAAGCTGTGGAGCCGATATGTTTAGCATTAGCAGAGCTCCAGTATTTCAAATAAGATCTGTTTTTAAAGTGTTTGTATGTAACCTACTCTAAAAAATCTTTCCAAATTTACCTCCCAAAAACATATTTATATACTCTGTCACAATTATTTTATCATATATCGCCCCCCACCACCGAAAAATTGCACTGACAGCAATTGGGCATCACCTTCAGCAAAACGATGAAAGCATGAAGAGAGTTTAAATTAAAAGTTCTAGAAGTGGCCAAGAAATCCAGCAACTGTGTTGTGGCAAGGACATGTGAGGTAGGTGAGAAGTTGGTAAGAGATTGGAAAAAGAATTTCAAGTATTTTGGCTCATCTTATATGCCGAACGGTTTTTGGAGTTGAATTTAAGGTCTCATTTTTGTACCTGGCGTTCAAGTCAACCTCTGATTTTTTTAGGTGCTTTTTGAAGGTTTCAAGACTTGGCATGCGCTGAAATTGATACATGGGAATTTTAATAAGAGAAGATATTTATTAAAGTAAATTAATGCAAGAAATGGAAATGAAATGTTCCATGAGGAGTTTAGAAGAATGCAAAGTGATGTCACTGGGACATATGAGATTCTGAGACAGACCCACAAGGTAGGTACTAAAGGAATGATTCTCCTTGAAGACTAAAACAGGCACACTCCAGGATAAAGGGGTCAGTCATTTTTTTCCATGTTACTTCACCATTCCCTATTATCTTGCAACATAAGAGGGGGGCACCCATGAAGTCTATGCCAGCTCACAGAGTGCCGTGTCTAAGTAATAGAGACATTTCTTCACTCAAGAGAGTTGTGAATCTTTTGAATTGTTTCCTTCAGAGGAATGTAGCTGTTTCAGCTTTGAAACTATTTAAAACATATTCAAAGAGAAAGAGGTGGGAGGATGTGGGGAGTGGGAAGGAAGTGGATCACGTTGAATGGCGGAGCAAGCAGGAGTAGATGACATGGCGTGTTTGTTCAAATGGTCCTCCAATGTGTGTGGTTTACATGAAGGAATGTGCTGCCATCTAGTGCACTGACGGCTAGCTTGACTGAAGAAATCGAAGACAAATGAACAGGACAAATGATGGAAAAACTCAGCAGGTCAGGTAGCAGTGAAGAGAGCTCTCAATTTCCAATTGAGCTCCAATAATCATTATGAAAACAGAGACCCCCATTTCCTGACTCTTTTGCTAGAAGAAATATTCCCCCCACTAACAAGAACTCTGAGATTGCTGTCTTCTTTCTTTCTTTGGCTTGGCTTCGCAGACGAAGATTTATGGAGGGGGTAAAATGTTTCAATGAAATCTCTTCTCGTTCTTCCAACCCAGTGGTTCTCAACCTTTTTTCCATCCATGAACATATCACTTTAAGTAATCCCTATGCCATCGGTGCTCTGTGTAAGGAATTGCTTAAGGTGGGATGTGAGTGGGAAGGGAAGGTTGAGAATCACTGCTCTAGACCCAATTGTTACTGAAATATTTGGCTTGAGAAAAATGGTCATTGGCCCATTTCCATTGGAGTTATGAAACCGTGCACATAACGAGTCAAGTAGGTACGATTAAAACAGTGGTTTTCTAACTTTTTCTTTCCACCCACGTTCCACCTTAAGCAATCTCTTACTAATCACGGAGTACCTCTGGCATAGGGGAATACTTAAAGTGGTAGCCGCTTTAGTTGCCCATTCAGAGCCAGCTCTTCAGCGATTGACGTCCTGCTTTGCGGAAACTGCCAAAATGTTTGGCCTGGAAGTCAGCCTGAAGAAAACTGAGGTCCTCCATCAGCCAGCTCCCCACCATGATTACCAGCCCCCCCACATCTCCATCGGGCACACAAAACTCAAAACGGTCAACCAGTTTACCTATCTCGGCTGTACCATTTCATCAGATGCAAGGATCGACAATGAGATAGACAACAGATTCGCCAAGGCAAATAGCGCCTTTGGAAGACTACACAAAAGAGTCTGGAAAAACAACCAACTGAAAAACCTCACAAAGATAAGCGTATACAGAGCCGTTGTCATACCCACACTCCTGTTCGGCTCCGAATCATGGGTCCTCTACCGGCACCACCTACGGCTCCTAGAACGCTTCCACCAGCGTTGTCTCCGCTCCATCCTCAACATCTATTGGAGCGCTTACATCCCTAACGTCGAACTACTCGAGATGGCAGAGGTCGACAGCATCGAGTCCACGCTGCTGAAGATCCAGCTGCGCTGGATGGGTCACGTCTCCAGAATGGAGGACCATCGCCTTCCCAAGATCGTGTTATATGGCGAGCTCTCCACTGGCCACCGTGACAGAGGTGCACCAAAGAAAAGGTACAAGGACTGCCTAAAGAAATCTCTTGGTGCCTGCCACATTGACCACCGCCAGTGGGCTGATATCGCATCAAACCGTGCATCTTGGCGCCTCACAGTTTGGCGGGCAGCAACCTCCTTTGAAGAAGACCGCAGAGCCTACCTCACTGACAAAAGGCAAAGGAGGAAAAACCCAACACCCATCCCCAACCAACCAATTTTCCCCTGCAACCGCTGCAATCGTGTCCGCCTGTCCCGCATCGGACTTGGCAGCCACAAACGAGTCTGCAGCTGACGTGGACTTTTTACCCCCTCCATAAATCTTCGTCCGCGAAGCCAAGCCAAAGATTTGAGTGGAAATAAAAAGGTTGAAAACCACTGTTTTAATCGTACCTACTTGACTCATTATGTGCACAGTTTCAGAACTCCAAAGGAAATGGGCCAATGACCATTTTTCTCAAGCAAAATTTTTCAGTAACAATTGGGTCTAGAGCAGTAATTCTGCCACTCACATCCCACCTTAAGCGATCCCTTACTAATCACAGAGCTCTGATGGCATAGGGATTACTTAAAGTGGTTTGTGAGGGGAAAGAAAAAGGTTGACAACCACTGCTCTAACCTCAGCAAAATAAGATAATAAATGTAATCTCTTCTTCCATGGCAGATTTGTCATCCCAGGATGAATCTTCACTGCACTGCTTGAACTCAATACTCCAAGTGCTATCAGGAACACTCTGTCTCATTTCAGTTAGATATTATGTGCATTCACTTGTAATAAAAGCACAAAGAACCCAGTTTACTTCCTAATTTCCTGCATCACCTGCAACTGCTGTGCAGGGAAACTTAGATCCTTTTGCATGGGGTTCCCACCGGATGCTCCGGTTTCCTCCCACCTTTCAAAAATGTACCGGGGGTTGTAAGTCAATTGGGTGTAATTAGGCGGCATGGGCTCGTGGGCTGAAAGGGGTTTGTTACTGTGCTGTATAAAGAAATCTCTTGGTGCCTGCCACATTGACCACCGCCAGTGGGCTGATATCGCCTCAAACCATACATCTTGGTGCCTCACAGTTCGGCGGGCAGCAACCTCCTTTGAAGAAGACCGCAGAGCCCACCTCACTGACAAAAGACAAAGGAGGAAAAACCCAACACCCAACCCCAACCAACCAATTTTCCCCTGCAACCGCTGCAACCGTGTCTGCCTGTCCCGCATCGGACTTGTCAGCCACAAACGAGCCTGCAGCTGATGTGGACATTTACCCCCTCCATAAATCTTCTTCCGCGAAGCCAAGCCAAAGAAGTATGTCCAAATTTAAAAATGAAATTTAAACATTTCCAAATCTCTCATCGTTTCAGAAAGTTACAACATTTCTTTCATTCAACAGATATAGACAGCTACACATTTACCACCTTTATCTAAAATGTTGTGGTTATTCTATTATCCCCTGTTGGCTCTCTGGATTCCCATTATTCCTCACATTCCACGGATGTTCCCAATTAGGCATGTGGCACCAGCAATCCTGGGAAAGTTATATTTGCTTCCTTCGGCTGTATCATTAATAGAGTCAAGAGACCTGCAGATCAAGTCAAGTCAAGTCACCTTCATTTTTCATCTTCACCAAGCTCACATGGTGAAGACGAAATGGTGCTTTTCCTGGATCACAGAGCACATTGAGATAGAAGTTAAACACATTAAAATATTAAGATGTATACAGTAAAAGTCCATTGTACACTATCCACATATGTTCTGGGAATCCAGGAGCCTGATGAGCTGGGGGTGAAAACTGTTGCCCAATCTGGATGTAAGGGCCTGAGTGCTACAGTACTTCCTACCAGATGCCAGGAGGAAGAACAGTTTAGATGCAGAAATCTGGAGAAAATAAACAATTCGCTGGGTCTTTGGTCCTCCCATTCTGTGTCCCTATACTCATGCACTTCACCTCAGCCCCACCCAGCACCTCCGTGCCCCCACCTATTTTTCATTCCCCTCCTGCTCCTGGTTCCATCCACTTCCACCCACACATTTCATCAACCTGATTTTCACAATCTAAGCTATAGAGAGTGAGACAAATTATTCCCATTTCCCTGCAAAACGTCATATCTCTCTGAACCTTTCCTCCATGTACCTGCCTAAATAGCTTTCGAATATAACATTTGTCCTTGTTTCTACCATTTCCACTGGCAGCTCATTCCATACACCCACCACCCTCTGTTAGGAGAAGATTTTTTTTTGTGCCGCCCAATTACACCCAATTAACCTACACACCCGGTATGTTTTGAACAGTGGGGAGGAAACTGGAGAATCCGAAGGAAACCCATGCAGACACAGGGAGAACGTACAAACTCCTTAGAGAAAGCATGGGATTTGAACCCCAGTCCCGATCGTTGGCGCTGTAAAGGTACCACACTAAAGGCTTCCTTCAGGTCTCTTTCAACTCCTTCCCCTCTCAACTTAAATCTGGGCTCTCTCATTTTAGGTTCCCTTCCCTGGAAAAAGAGCTATAACTATTTACCTTATCTATGCCCTTCATGTTATAAGGACAAGCCTGAGCCTCCTGTGCACTAGAGCAAAAAAACCCCACCCTATCCATCCAGATTCTCCTTATAATTCAAACACCCCCAGACCCAGCAACATTCTCATCAAAATTTTTCTGCACCCTTTCCAACTTAATGAAATCTTTCTGGTTTTGTCTCATAGAAAATAGGTGCATGTGAAGGCCATTCATCCCGTTGAGCCTGCACCACCATTTACTATGATCATGGCTGATCACACAATTCAGTACCCCATTCCTGCTTTCTCTTCCTACCTTTTGCCAATAGGGTCCCTTTTGAATATATCTAGCGAATGAGTCTCAACTGGGCAGGGAGTTCCACAAATTGACAACTCTCAGAGTGAAGAATTTTCTCCTCAGCTTAGTTCTCGGTGCTTCTCCTTTTATCCTTGGACTGTGATCTGTTGTTCTGGACCTCACTAACATCAGGAACATTCTTCCTCCATCTAACCTATCAGAATGTTATATTTCTCAATGAAATTTCCTCTCTTCATCCATCAGTCCTACCATCTCAGGAATCAGTCTGGTGAACATTCACTACATTCCCTCAATAGTCCTTCAGACTAGAAGACCAAACTTGAACATAATAGAGTACTGGTCACATCTGTCCTTCACGCATCCCCTGATGGATCCATTACCATTTTCTTTACTATCGGACCGAAAGTCTATGCTGAGGATAATTAAAACATCTGAGAGGATCAGTGGGGTCTCCCTTTCCTCTATGGATTGGGACCACTGTCCAAAGAGGTCTTAATGAATGATAGAAGATCCTTTCCATCCACTGCTCAGTTTCTTCAACCCATTACCATCAAGAAGAAGGTAGAAGAGCATCAGAATCAGGATTGCCAGGCTGGGAAATAACATCTTCCCCATAAGCTGCAAGACTGATAAATGGTTTTCTGGAACCATGACAGTCATCCCAAATATTTATATATTCAGTATTAATTTTGATATTCGTGTGATCTTTATAGACAGTGAATTGTGCACGCACTGTGGTCTGGAAAAACACTATTTCATCAGATTGTATATATACAGTCAGATGATAATCAACTTGAACATAAGTACTGGTAGCCTTTATTCCTGCTTATCACCTTCCATCAGTCCATCTTCATACTCCCCAAGCTCTTCTAGCTCTGTCTGCCACTTTCTCTCTCTCTCTCTCTCTGACACCCACCTTTCTCACAACTCTACCCCTTCCTCTCCCAGCTAGCTCCATCTGCCCATCATCCTTCCCTGATTCACCAATCCCCTTCTGGCCCCAGTCTCAACCCTCCAGCCCTCTCCTCCAGCTATCTCCCCTCTCTGCGATCAGCATTGATAAAGGATTTCCACCTGAAACTTCGACAATTCCTTTACACCCCTTAGATGCTGCTCAATCCGTTTGAGTTCCCCCAGTATATTATTTCTTGCTCATCGGCAGAATTTGTGAATAGTTGGGACTCACATTGATCTCTGTGGTAGACCACTAGTCACAGCCCGCCAATTCACTAAGGACCTTTCTTTCCCTCTTCATTTTCTGCCTCTCGACCAATTCTCTGTCCATATGCATTCAATTTCAAGCAAAGCTATTAGATACTGACCTGGCACAATGAGTACAAATTGAACCATTTTGGAATTTTCAACACAAAGTTGGACATTCCTTCTTCATTACAGTTTAAATAAAAAAGATCAGCGATTTCAAACAAGAATAATTGTAACATTTCTGGACTTCTGGATCATTATTTTCGAGGCATTGTGTCTCTCCGTGAGGTAGAATAAGTTCAAATCCGGGGAAGCCGATGATTAAATAGTTTTATAAAAAAGGATGAGCCTCAGTAAAGGTAAGAATGAGGCTTGTGGATCTTTGCGAAAGCACTAATGTTCAATAGGCAGAAAACTCTGCCATCTTGACCTGGTCTGGATAGTGTGATGCTCCAGTTGCACAAGTGAAGCTACATGAATGCAGACTCCACAAAAACAAGCCCTACAGTCCACAGATCCATTCTAACGATCGCATACTCGATTGCACTAATCCGACATTAATATTATTTTATTTCTATTTCCCCATTCCCATCGTCCTCCCCAGACTTCCTTCCCAATTTCCCATTGGATAAGGAATGCTATCATTACAGGTCGAGTACCTTGTATACTGAAAACCAATAAGATCCAAACACCAAACTTTTTTTTAGCGCCGACATGAAGTCACAAGTGGAAAAAAATTCAGTACCTCACTTGCCCACGTGGGGCTCTGATGCTCTGTTGGCACCAGTTTGTTTACAATAACAATAAAAAAAGCCCAAAGTCTTTGCTTCTGGCCGGGAAGATGCCAAACGGAGCTGGGTCCTAGTCTTCAGCACCAGCTAAAGACTAAGTTGGCAACGGTGACTCCATTCTCAGAATTGGGTGTGATGCCGTCCGCATGGAATAATTCATCTTGGGTTCTCAGGGAGGAGCAGGAACCTTGGGCACTTGGACAGGAGCAGGGACTTTGGGCTCTGGGGTGGGAGCGGGGACCATAGTTAGGGAATGGCCGCAGCAGTATTTCATGTGAATTTTCATGTCATTGTTTGTTGTTGCTGTTTAACTGCTGGCCCTTCACCCTGCTTATGCCACTGTGCTGTTTTGGGGTTTTTTTGGTTTTGTTTTGAAAACTGAAAAAAAATTTAGAAAACGAGCAATGTCTGGTCCCAAGCTTTTCGGATACGGGATATTGTGACAGATTATATATATGATTTTGGGAGATAAATTGGGGCAGGTTTTTTTTAGTGTAGGTCTCATAGAAACACTTCAAAACAGATCTCATTTAAAATACTAGAGCTCTGCTTAAGCTAGACAGGTCGGCTCCAAGAGCCTTTGCAAAAGCTTTGGGGAGTGCCCAAGAGACTTCACTAATGGATTGTTATTTTGAAAAGCAACAGATGAAAGAACTTGGTCCAGAGCTGCAGGCTGTCTGCAGTACAGCTTGCTGTTCTAGTATGGTCATGTGGTTTTTGCAAGCAGAGAGAGAAAAACACAGGCTTTTCTCTGAGAGAGAGAGAGAGTGAGAGAGAGAGAGAGTGAGAGAGAGAGTGAGAGAGAGAGAGAAAGAGAGAGAGAGAGTGAGAGAGTGAGAGAGTGAGAGAGAGAGTGAGAGAGTGAAAGAGAGAGAGTGAAAGAGAGAGAGAGTGAAAGAGAGAGAGAGTGAAAGAGAGAGAGTGAAAGAGAGAGAGAGTGAAAGAGAGAGAGAGAGTGAAAGAGAGAGAGAGTGAAAGAGAGAGAGAGAGAGAGAGAGAGAGAGAGAGAGAGTTCTACAGTTCAGCAGCAGCAGCTGGGATTGGAATATGACAAGCTTGTGGAAAAACCCCATTTGGAAGACGGGTTGTGAGTGCTTGGTTCAGCCTTGTCAAGGCCCTTGTGGTCCATGCAAGATGAGAGGACTGGCTGTCTAATGTTTCACTTGAAATAAGGGAATCAAAAAAAGAACTCTGTGGTGACCTGAAAGAAAGAGGTCATCATCTGGAAAACCCTGATGGGGCAAGTTTCTTCAGCAAAACGCTGAAGTGGTTGATCTGAAGGGATCAGCTGTGGGAGCAACAAATCTCTCTCTGAAAACTGACAAGAAATTTCCTGAGTGCTAACCATATTCCTTTCTACTGGCCATCGTGTCAGAGGTGCACCAAAGAAGAGGTACAAGGACTGCCTAAAGAAATCTCTTGGTGCCTGCCACATTGACCACCGCCAAGTGGGCTGATATCGCCTCAAACCGTGCATCTTGGCGCCTCACAGTTCGGCGGGCAGCAACCTCCTTTGAAGAAGACCGCAGAGCCCACCTCACTGACAAAAGACAAAGGAGGAAAAACCCAACACCCAACCCCAACCAACAATTTTTCCCCTGCAACCGCTGCAACCGTGTCTGCCTGTCCCGCATCGGACTTGTCAGCCACAAACGAGCCTGCAGCTGATGTGGACATTTACCCCTCCATAAATCTTCGTCCGCGAAGCCAAGCCAAAGAAATTCTGTGCACGGTATAAGGATTGCCCGCGACCAGTGAACTTGGAGGAATGAGAAGTGAGATTGGACTCTGAACCAAAGAATTTTTCTGAACTTACACACATACACGTGCGCTTAGAATTAGAAGGGTGTTAAGTTGGGTTAGTTAAGTTAATTGTAATAAGTTAAAGTTTGATCCTGTTTTCATGTTTAAAGATAATTAAAAGCAACTTTTGTTTAAGTAACCATTTGTCTTGTTGATTATCAATTGCTGCTGGGTTTTGGGGTCCTCTGGGGTCATAACAGTATTGTACTGTATGAGCCACACCTGCAGCTTCCTAATTAACAAAGCAACCGCTTTACAAGGTGTTTCACGCTGGAACCCTCACATGGGTGAATTAGTGGGCGAGGTAAGAATTGGTAATGTTTCAGCCCAAAACGCTTAATCCCTTAGTCTTGATGAGGTATTCTGGCCTGAAACATTGCCCATTCTTTCCCTCCCATAGATGCTGTTTGATCCACTGAATTCCTCCAGTAGATTGTGTTGTCTTCACATTCCAGAGTCCTCAGTCCCTTCTGTCTCTCCATATCATCAAAATTCCCAGTTATTACACTCAGTTATTCACTTCTGATGGAATAAAAATCCATGTCAACATGATTCTCATATTAGGTTTCAACCACTGTAGCCTGTAGTCTTGAGTTTATGCCAACCATCAAAGCAATCCCATCAATTCCCATGTTTCACACTCTTTAATCCCATCCTTCCCTCATCCCACTTCTTTCCCAATAACCCATTCTCTCACACGCTTATTAACTCCACCTGATTTCCTTATCCCAAACCTTTGGTGGTATCAATTTGCACTACTCAATGAACCAATCAAGCAGCACATCTTTGGGTCATGGGAAGAAATTGGAGCATCCTGGGGAAACCCACATGGTCCCAGGGAGAATGTGCAAAGTCCACACAGACAGAACCTGAGGTCAGAATCAATCCCAGCTCACTGGACCTGTCAGACAGCAACCATCTATAGCACACATGTCAAACTCTGGCCCGGGGGCCAAATTTGGCCCGCGATATAATTATATTTGGCCCGCAAGATCATTTCAAAAATGTATTAGAGGTGGCCCGCCGATGCTGTTTTTTGGTAATGTCACCCCCACCATCCTCCCCCTTCATTGCACATCCTTCCCCATTGTAACACGAGAAATTGTAACACGAGAAGTCTGTCGATGTCATCAGCCGGCAAGCCAGTTGGAAGGCTCCCCGCACAACCAGTCATTTCTCCCACCTGTCGAGCGGTGCGGCGGATGGGCGAGCGCCTGTGATTTCCTGTCGGCGCGACGGGCATGGCAGGCTGCGCATGGCCCCCAGGCAGCGCGAGCCCCGCGCGACTGGCACCGGACGGCCCTTCCACAGCGCGAGCGCACTTCTCCCGGTCGCCATGGCCTTCAGCACTTGCACCCGCGCGGACCCCAGGGATGGCTGGTTCGGCCCTGCACGTGAAGAGAGAGATGGTGGCTGTCCACAAAGGCTGATTGGCAGCGAGCTGGGCCTGAGTGGGTGGGTAAGCAGGGGTGGGCAGAGGGTGTAGGTGAGGAGTAATGGGCAGGGGAAGTTATGGTGGTGCGAGGGGCAGTTAGAGGGAGGGATGAGTAGAAGGAGGGGTGGATAGGGAAGAGGTAAAAGGGGAGAGGCAGGGCGAGTAGGGGTGGGGTGATTAGAGGGTGAGAGACGGGTAGAGGGAAGAACAGGTTGAGGGGAGAGGCAGTAGAGGGGCGTGTATAGGATGGGGTGGGTAGAGGCAGAGCGAGTGGAGTGAGGGGTGAGTAGAGGTTGGGTAAAGGACTGGTCAGGTAGAGGGATGGTGGGTTGAGGGTGAATAGAGGCCTAGAGCCTGAGGAGTGAGCAGGAAATGCTGAGTCCTGATGCAGGCCAAAATGGACACAGCCTGTGAATGCTGACTACATCTCCACAGGGACCAAATAGGTTTCCCTCAGGTCAAGCAAAGGGTGAACTTGAGCTACCTACTCCTGACCTGTAACATTATCCTCCTAAAGTTATAATCTAAAGTTTAACATTACATATGTTGAAAGAAGAGAAAACATGCAGATGTTGTTGAAAATTTTCAATAAATATTTAGTTCGGCCCTCGACTTAGTCCAAGTTTTTAATTTTGGCACTCCGTGAATTTGAGTTTGACACCCCTGATCTATAACATCACTGATGGGAGAAATGTAAATGGCTGTACATTTTTTACAAAGTAACCAATCTCTTATAAGGAATAGAACCCTTAAACATGTAAAACTATGACCGCTCCTGCAACTCAATCAACTACACCCTTCTCCTTGACTTCCTTATTGTCCAAAAGTATTGGGGTCAGTTCCGAGTATATTCAACATCCCATTGATATATACATCTGCTAACTAATTTCTCTTCTCAAAGGTCCTCCTTAAGAAGTAGGTGGATGAGCATTACCGAGGCATAGGCTACAGTGCCATTATAAGTAAAGGGGGGGGGGGGAGATATGATACATATGTATAATGGTCATCATGGGTATGGTGGGCTAAATGGTCTGCTTCTACGCTGTGCAGCTCTGTGACTGATCAAAACCCAAAAAGTCAATCTCTTGCACTAAGGGAACATTCCCAATTTCTATGCTCACAAGTGACAGGAAAAAACATTCAACATCTACCTTTATTAGTTCTTTTCGGAATTAAAAAGAGAATGCATGAGGGAAAATGGCGGCACTGTTGGCATAGCATTTAGCGCAACGTCTTTACATCGCCAGCGATCAGGACTGGGGTTCAAATCCCACGCTGTCTGTTAGGAGTTCTTCCCATGTCTGCGCGGGTTTTCCCCGGGGCCTCCAGTTTCCTCCCACATGTTCTTCCCATGTCTGCGCAGGTTTTCCCCGGGGACTCCAGTTTCCTCCCACTTTTCAAAATGTGCCAGGTTGTAGGTTAACTGGATGTAAATTGGACGGCATTGGCTCGTGGGCCGAAATGACCTGTGGCCATTCTGTATCTCGAAATTGAAAAATTAAAATTAAATTAAATTTAGACGTAAAGCACATTAACATGTCCTTCTGGCCTACAAGCCTGTGTCTCCCAATTAGTCTACAATCACCATACATTTTTCTGAAGGGTGGGATGAAACTGGAGCACTCGGAGGAAAACCAAGCAGACATGAGGAGGACGAACAAACACCTTGCAGCGGTGGATTTGAACCTTTGTCACTGGCGCTGCAATAGCTTCGTGCTAACAGCTACACTAACTGCCCTAATTATAAGCTTCATTTCTCAATGTGTGCCTTGTAGATCTCAATCTTCCAGATAGCAATGAAAATTGACAAATCGTCTTCATTCTCTCCTTAATCCTAGCAATTAAATGGAGTAAATCCGTGTCACATGGGCCAAAGCAAAAACAATCCCTCAAACATCGAAACCAAGACAACACAATCCTGTAGTTGTGAAATCTAAAACTGCTCGGAGATATCTAACGATGCTAAAAGGAAATGGAAGCAGTAAGCCATTCAGCCTTCTGTGCCTGCTTTTACCATTAGGCAAGGTCATGGGCCTTCGTCAGATATTGCTCGTTGTATACTTGCATCTCGTGAACCAGAACACTTACTTAGAACTGTAGAACCACAGAACATTACAGCACAGACATAGGCCCATCGGCCCATCTAGTCTGTTTCGCCTAGTCTTACCAACCTGCCCCATAGCTTTCCATACCCTCCAATCCACGTATCTATCCAACTTTCTCTTAGATTTTGAAATTGAACCATTGCTTCTGCTAGCAGTTCACTCCACACTCTCAGTACCCTCTAAGTGAAGAAATTCCCCTTAATATTACTTTTAATATTTCACCTCCATCAAATCTCCCCTCATTCTCCAATGCTGCAGGGAATAAAGTCCTACTCTACTAGCATAGATTGCATAGAATGCAGGTACAATAAAATATTTTAAGAGACTATTAAATAGGTACATATATCTGAGAAAAATAGAGGGTTATGCAGTGGGGAAATACTAGGCAGTTGTTAAAGTTGTTATTAGATTGGCACCACACTGTGGGCTGAAGGGCCTGTACTGTGCTGTAGATTTCTATTTTCTATGTACTCTACATCCTCTACCGATAACTCAGTTCCTCAAGTCCCAGAAAATTCCCTGTAAATTTTCTCTGTACTCTTTCAATTTTGTTGACATCTTTTCTGCAGATAGATGACCAAAACTGCAGACAATGCTCCAAATTTAGGATTTCCAATGTTTTATATAACTTCACCAACTCCTGTACTCAATACTTGATGAGCTGAGTTATAGGGAAAGGTTGAGTAGGTTTGGACTTTATTCTCTGGGGCTTTGGAGATGGAGGGGAGATTAGATTTATGAAGGCCAATGTGCAAAAAATTGTCTTTACGACCCTATCGACTTGTGACACCACTTTCAAGAAATGAGATATCTGCATTGCTATAGCCCTCTGTTCTCCCACATTCCACAGAGTCCTACCAATGACCGTTCAAGTCCTTCCTCTTCAACATCATACACTTTTTGAAGCATTCTGGAGGTAAACAAGAAAATCTCTAGTTGCTGAGGTCTGATGCAATGCTGTTACAGCACCAACAGCCCGGGTTGGAAATCGGCACTATCTGTAAAGCGTTTGTACGTTCTCCCAGCGTCAGTATGGGTTTCTTCCGGGCTCTCCCACCCTTCAGGGCGTACAGGGATAATTGGGCAGGCTGGACTCGTGGGCCGGAATTTAAATTTAAAACTCAGCAGGTCCCGCATCTTCCGTAGGAAGTAAACAGCAGTCAACGTTTCAAGCCTGGGCCCTTCTTCATGAATGCTGAAATTTAGGCAAATGCCTGAATAAAACAGTGAGGGTTGGGGTAGAAGGGGAGGAGGAGGAACACAGACTAACAGGTAAGAGGTGATAGGGAGAAGAAAAGTAGGCTAGGAGAGGACAGAGGGCTAAAGAAGGGTTAGGACAAGGAAAGGGTGAGAGCTGGAAGAACAGACAGGGATGAGGGAAAGAGAGAAAGCAGGGAAGGAGGTAAATTCTTCTCAATGAGGTGTTATAAATGATCCTAGTATGCACTAATGCCCAATCCATTGCTTCGTTTAATTGCAGAGCGAAATGTGATTCAGCAAAAATGTCTCAGTACAAGAGTTGCTGAACGAGCAAAAGAACTGCTTAAACTAACCATCCGAGACTCTCATATCTACGAAACAGTATTTATTTATTTGTATAGATCAATAATTTTCCTGCGTATGTGTTGTTTGTCAGTATGTGTGTTATGTCAGCTTGTGGGCCTATGTGCTTTGCACCGAGGACCAGAGAACGTTGTTTCATCATGTTGTTCTTGTGTAATCAGGTAACAATAAACTTGAATTGAGTTTCCCCCTCACTTCCCCCCACTCTTCCTTGCCCTGTGATCATTAATTCTCTCCATCCATTACAGACAGGAATTAGGCGACTGAGAATCCACAGCCCTTCAAATTTTGAGAATTTAATAAGTTAGCTGTTTAAAATCATAAATTGGAATCACAGAGTTAAAGTTGCAGGTTGATGACCTTCAACAATTCTCTGCAAGTAATTAGATCAAGATTCAGGAGGCTGGTAGCTGAGTGACTGTCAGGAGAGGGAAGGGAAAGATGCAAAGAGTGCAGAGGTACTCCTGTGGCAGTTCCCATCAAACACAGGTATACCGTTTTGGATGCTGTTGATGGGGATCTACAAGTGACAAGTGGAGGTAGTCACATCTCCAGTGCAGAGGCTAGTTCCCCCGGCTCAGAAGGGAAGGGGTGGGGGGGGAGAAGAGGAGACCGATAGTGATTGGGGTCTCCTTGTTTAGACAAGTGGATAGGATGTTTGCTCGATGAGATCGAGGCTCCCAGATGGAACATTGCCTCCCAGGTCAGGGAGGTCTCTAATCGAGTATACAGCATTCTAGAGGGGGAGGCAAGCAGACAGATGTCGTGGTCCACATGGGGACCAATGACATAGGTAGAAGTGGGGATGAGGTTCTGAAGGAAGAATATAGGGAGTGAGGGAAGCAGGGCCTCAAGGGTGATAATCCCAGCATTACTGCCTGTGTCACGCGCTAGAGAGGGTAGGAATGGTAGATGAATGCATGGCTGGAGTTGGTGCAGGGAGAAGGGGTTTAGATTTGTGGATCATTGGGATCTCTTCTGGGGAAGGTCTGACCTTTACAAGAAGGACGGGCTGCACCTGAACTGCAGGGGGACTAATGTCCTGGTGGGCAGGTTTGCTAGAGCTGTTGGGGAGGTTTCAAACTAGTTTGGCAGGGGGATCAGAATCAGAATGAGAGTATGGAGATTAAGGTAACAGGACAAGTAGATTTGAAGGGAGAGAGGAATCATATTGTTAAATTTAATGAAGAGAGAGTGGTAAAAGTAGATGGTAATCAAAGAAATGAATGTGGGGACATTCTCTCAAGTGTATATATTTCAGTGCAAGGAGCATTGTAAGAAAGGTGGATGAACTTAGAGACTGACATGTGGAAATATGATATTGTAGTCATCAACGAAACTTGGTTGCAAGAGGGGCATGATTGGCAGCTAAATGTTCCAGGCTCTAAAATAAAACTGGGTAATTATAGGCCTGAGAGTCTGACGTCGGTGGTGGGTAAATTAATGGAGAGTGTTCTTAGAGATGGAATATACAATTATTTGGACAGACATGGACTGATTAGGAGTAGTCTTCTTGGTTTTGTACGTGGTAGATCATTTTTAACAAACATAATAGAATTATTCATTGAGGTTACTAAGAAGGTTGACAAGGGAAAGGCTGTGGATGTTGTCTCTATGAACTTTAGTAAGGCTTTTGACAAGGCTTCACATAAAAGGTTCATTAGAAAAGTTCAAGCATTAGGTATTAATGTTGAAGTAGTGAAATGGATTCAACAATGGTTTGGATGGGAGGGAGATGCCAGAGCGCAGTGGTGGAAAATTGTTTTTCAACTTGGAGGCTGGTGACTAGTGGAGGGCCTCAGGGATTGGTACTGGGTCCATTGTTGTTTGTCATTTACATTAATGATCTGGATGATAGGGTGGTAAATTGGGTTAGTAAGTATGCAGATGATACTAAGATTGGTGGTGTTGTGGACAGTTAGGAAAATTTTCAAAGCTTGCAGTGGGATATAGGCCAATTAGAAGAGTGGGCTGAAAGATGGCAGATGGAGTTTAATACTGAGAAGTATTATAGAGGGGTTACATTTTGGTAGGACTAATCAACAAGGGTTATATACGTTCAATGGTAGACAATTGAGGAGAGCAGTAGAACAAAGGGATTTAGGAATTGTGGTATACAATTCCCTGAAAGTGGAGTCACATGTTTATAGGGTAGAGAAGAACCCTTTTGGTATATTGGCCTTCATAAATTAGAATACTGAGTACAGGAGTTGGGATGTCATGTTGAAGTTGTATGAGGCCTTGGTAAGGCCAAATATGGAATATCGTGTGTAGTTCTGGTTGCTGAATTAGAACAAGGATATCAACAAAATAGAGAGGGTGCAGAGAAGATTTACAAGAATGTTGCCTGGGTTTCAGGGTTTGAGTTACAGAGAAAAGTTAAACAGGCTGGGACTTTATTCCCTGAAGCGTAGAAGATTGAGGGGCGATTTGATAGAAGTATTCAAAATTATAAGGGAGACAGACAGAGTAAATGTGGGTAGGCTTTTTCCAATGAGAGTGGGGGAGATTCAAAAACAAGGACATGGATTGAAATTGAAGGGGGAAGTGTAGGGGAAACATGAGGGGGGAATTTCTTGACTCAGAGGGAGGTGGGAGTGTGGAATGAGCTTCCGGCCTACGTGGTAGATGTAGGCTTGATTTTAATATTTAAGGAAAAGATGGATAGGTATGTGGATGAGAGATGTATGGAAGGTTATGGGCTGAGTGCAGGTCAATGGGACTAGGTGGGAGAAGGTGTTCAGCATGGACTAGAAGGGATGAACTGGCCTGTTTCTGTGCTGTAATGGTTATAACAGGAAGGATTCACAGGACATTGGAGGAATAGGGGGAATTTTTCTCGCAGAGCATTGGACGCTAAGGGGGGACCTTACAGAGGTTTATAAAGATCATGAGAGGCATGAATAAAGAAGATCCTCACAGTAATATTTTCCCAGTGTAGGGGAGCTTAAACGTATGAATTTTAAACAGGAAAATTTGCAGATCTGGGGTAAGGTCACACAGCAGCCAAAGGAAGTAACCCTTGAGTGGGAATCTGGAAAATCAGGCAGAAGCCCAAATTTAAAATGTGAGGCAATGGGAGGAAGGGGAAGGGAAAGGGGATGAGGTAAACAGATAAGAGGTAGCAGGTCGATGCAGATGGGAGTGTAGAATAGAAAGACGGGTGGGGGGAAGACAGAGGGCTAAGAAGGGGAGCTCTCTGATAGGGGAAGGAAGGGAAGGGGTGGGGAGCAGGAAGGGAGGAGACAGAGGGCTGGGAAAAGAGAGAGAGACCAAGGGAGAGGTTAATGGAAATTGGAGGTCAATATTAATACTGTCTGGTTGGACACTGTTAAGATGGAATATATGGTGTTGTGCCTCAGTTAAGCAGCGCACGAGGCCATGGACAGACATGTCAACATGACAATGGTATGTGGAATTAAAATGGTTGGCTGCTGGGAGGGTCTTGCTGTTGACCAAATGTCCAGATTGACCAGATGGACTGCTCTCAAAACAAATATTTGCATACTAGCTCAGTGTAGAATTGGGGTTTGGAATTTAATCACAGGTGATCAATGAATGATATCCCAGACTCCATTCACTCTCTCTGATTTTTACATTTTTAATTTTTTTTTGAATTATTATTTTTTTTAAAGAGACTTGGTCTCACTGTATTGAGCAGGCTGTGCTGCAAGGTCTATTTGCAGACACAATCGGTCTACTTATGGGCACGGGAGCTTTGGCCTTGGCTGATTCACCTTCTTTATACAACGTGGTGATGCCTGATTGCTCCGGAGACACTATGTCAATGGCCAACTTGGTGAGGGCACCCTCTCAATACAGGCTGCAGCAGTCCAGAACTCCTGATCTCAAGCAATCTGACATCCTCAGCCTCTGAGTAGCTGGATTACAGGCACGCGTCACCATGCCCGGCTCATTTTTAAATTTAGATCTACAGCACAGTAACAGGCGCTTTTGGTCCACGAGCCCGTGCTGCCCAACTATTCCCAAGCCCCGGTACGTTTTGAACGGCGACAGGAAACTGGAGCACCTGAAGGAAATCCACGCAATAACAGGGAGAGTGCAAAAACTCCCTGACAGTTAGAGATGGATTCAAACCCCCGTCACTGGCGCTGTAACAGCGTTGTGTTAACCACTATGTTAAACATGTCGTCCTTTCATAGGGCCACCCCAAATATAGAGATGACCTCAACGAGAGTACCCATTGTAAGAGAGAACTCCTGCAGATCCCCCCAAGTGAAGTGTGGCTTCACTTGAAAGGACTCTTTGGGACTTTGAATGGTGCCGAGGGAGGAGATGTGGGGGCAAGTGTGGCATTTCCTGTCATTAAAGCATTAGATAAAGAGGGGGCGAGTTGAGGGAAGGGATGAGTGGATGAGCCTTTGACACAGGCAAGGCTCCTCAGCTCTTCCTTTGCTACATTGATGACAACATTGGTACTGCCTCATACACCCCTGGTGAGCTTGTATACTTTATCTGGTAACTTTCACTCTGACCTTCAACTCACTTCATCCCATATCCCCTCGCCCCCCCCCCCCCCCTTTCTCGATCTCTCCGTCTCCATCTTGGTAGATGAACTCTCCACCTCCATTTTCTACCAACCCACAGTAACATAGCCACACCTGTACCCTGTAAGAAATCTATTCCTTTCTCTCAACTCCTCCATCTTCATCGCACCTGCCCCCAGGATGAGATCTTCCACTCCATAACACAGGAGATGACCTCCTTCTTCAGAAAACACGTCTTTCCCTCAACCACCATCTACTCAGCCCTTGCCCAATCTCCTCTATTTCCCACACATCTGCCCTGGCCCACTCTGCTCTTAAATGTGACAAGGACAGGATTACCCTTGTCCTCACCTACCACCACACCAGCCTCCACATTTAACATATTATTCTCCGCAATGTCCACCGCCAACAAAGTGATCCCACCACCAGACACATCTTCCCCTCTGCTCCCCTCTCCTTCCATGACTCCTTCATCTACTCATCCCCTTCTGTGGTGTAACCCTTTCTCACAGAGTGTGATGGGTATAGGAAATGATCTGCCTAATGAAGTTGGTAAATATCAAGTCATCAAGTCAAGTTCATTGTCATCTGATAGCACAAGTACAACCTGATGAAAGATCATTCTCCGGTCCTCAGTGCAAAGCGTGCAATCACACAACCAGACATAACACACCTACAGACAAACAATACATATGCAGGACAAATATTGCTTCATGAATTTATGAGTCTCGGATAGTTGATGTGAGCAGCTCCTTTGGTCGTTCAGCATCCTCACTGTCCTTGGGAAGAAACTGTTCCTCAGCTTGGGGGTACTGGCTCTGATGCCCCTTTATCTCTTTCCCGATGGGAGTTGCTGAAAGATGTGGGGTGGAAGGGGTCCTGAATGATTTTGCAAGCCCTCTTCAGAGAACGATCCCAGTCGATCACGTCGATGGAGGGGAGGGAGAATCCAATGATCCTCTCTGCCACTCTTATGGTCCTGTGGATTGACCTCAGATCCATTTCTCTGCTGCATCCATATCACACTGTGATGTAGCCGGCCTGGACACTCTCGGTGGAGCTCCTATGAAAGGGTGACATAATGGTGGGTGGTAGCCTTGCCCACTTCAGTCTTCTCAGGGCATAATTGCAACATTCAAAAGACATTTATACATTTATAGGTGGATCCTATTTTCCATTCACTCCTATCTTTGGCCTGTTTTCTTTTCCTGTCCCTCACCAACTGAGAACACCCACAGACAATAGGACATAGAAATGACTGAGTGATGGGTAAGAAAGGTTCAGAGGGATACAGGCTGAATGCAAGATAATGGCGAGCTTAGTTAGACAACTTGGTCGGCATGGACATTGGGCCAAAGGGCCTGCTTCCATGCTGTAAAACTCTCTCCGGTTGATCATTCCTCCTCATTCCATTCCCAAATGGGAAATCCTTTCTTCTAGCCCCAGAAGTCGTGTTTTCCAGCCAGAAAATCTCCTTGCTCTTTCCCCGGGCAAATACATGGACAGGGTGATGACTGGGACCAGCACAAGCCAATCACCAGTGCCTGTCAAACAACATGCCCTTCATTAAATATGGAATTGAGTTTAGGAGCCGACAGGTAATGTTGCAGCTATATAGGACCCTGGTCAGACCCCACTTGGAGTACTTATGCGTAGTTCTGGTCACCTCACTACCAGAAAGATGTGGAAGCCATACAAAGAGTGCGGAGGAGATTTACAAAGATGTTGCCTGGTTTAGGGAACATGCCTGATGGAAACAGGCCTTTTTCTCCTTGGTGTGACCTGATAGAGGTGTTTAAGATGATGAGAGGCATTTATAGTTTAACTAATCAGAGGTTTTTTTCCAGGGCCGAAATGGTCACCACAAGAGGACAAGGGTTTAAGGTGCTGGGGAGTAGGTACAGAGGAGATGTCAGGGGTACATTTTTTTTTTACGTAGAGTGATGGGTGGGTGGAATGGTCTGCCAGTAATGGTAGTAGAGGCAGATACAATAGGGTCTTTAAAGAGACTTTTGGATAAGAATATGGAGCTTAGAAAAATAGAGGGCTATGGGTATGTTATGTAGGACTAGATATTAATATCCCTTATTCTACTCCTGAGACTTGCCGCCTAGATGCTGCAGGGTGACCAAGTGAGTGGTAGCATCTTCTGAGTTATTAAGTGGACGCCCTCCTACCTCAGTGTTTCGCTGATAGACCCACGACATCTCCGGAGGGTTCAACAGTGAATCCCGGCATCCCAGGCTCACTCCCTAGATGCCCTTCACTCAGTTGGGTACCCAGGTGGAATCGTTACCCCTCATCCAGGGAAAACCCAGTCATTTCAAAGGTAGGGACATGTTCAGCACAACTTTGTGGGCCAAAGGGCCTGCATTGCACCGTACATTTTCTATGTTCTATAGCACAAAATGTTGTGGTTGAGAAAGTGAATTGGACTTCAGCTCCCGTTAGTATTCTAATCAAATTCAATACACTCAGACAATTATGAGATTAGCACCAACTTTAATCTATTTTGCAATATTTTTGGTGCTTTGTTCAAACTAATTGAAAACTACTGACAGAATGTTATCAGCTAATAAAGTTTAGTTAAACCAGCTGAGAGAGAGAAAAGAAAATCACCATTATCGGCAACTTGTGAATTCCTCAATTACATTTCAGTCTAATATGACTCTCGGCCACCTTATCTCTAACATGCACTTTCAGGAGGGGAAAGCACCTTGTTAATTGCTTATTCATAGTCTGAGTCAGTATTTAAAATACGAACAAATGATTGTTAAAGAGCCAACAATCTGTGAGAGAAAAGGGAATATAACAGAAGGGGGTTTCGTGGACCAAAGAGGGGATTGAAGAGGACAGCAGGATCCACTGATAAATCAGGGCATTGAGCACAGGAGTAAGGAAGTCATGTGGCAGCTGTATAGGGATTGGGTTAGGTCTCATTTGGAGTATCATGTGCAATTCACCCTATTACAGCATGTTGAAGCTTTGGAAAAGGTGCAGAAGAGATTTACCAGGACGTTGGCTGGATTGAAGAGCATGAGAGGTTGGGCAAACTTAGGGTGTTTTCTCACAAGCATCAGAGGCTGAAGGGAGACCTGATAGAAGTTTACAAAATTATGAGAGGCATTGATCAGGTCGTCAGCCCAAATCTTCGCTCTGGGGTAAAAATGTCTGGAGAGCGTGCATTTGAGGGGATCGGGGGAAATTTAAAGGACACATGCAGGACAAATTCCTGGTATCGCTGGCTCACTTGTTAGTTATCGCCTTTCAAAGATGAAAAGCAAAAAATTCTTCTGGGGGCATGCAGCACACCACCAATGACACTGAGCTCATCAGCGTTTGCTGAAAGGTCCAGGAAGGGGGTAGCAAAGTGTGCCGTGGCCAGCGCCAAGGGAGGGGATCATTTGCAGATATTTCCCCCCTCCCCAAATGAGTTATTGTGCCCCCCCCACTTGCGTCACTAGCATCACGAGGTTTCATCTCCACTTGTGATAAACTGTTATGCCAGAGGGAGGGGGAAGTGTGATAGCGTTGTACAGAGAAGGTCGAGGTTCATGGCAGGTATGGCACCCACTCTCCACCCCGCTGAGCAAGTTTTCAAATGTCAGTTTGTGCCTCCCCCCTCTCACTGCGGTTACCCCTAATGATCCCTTCCCCCCCCACACCCCAGACTAGACGTTCTGATACCAACTCTGTGTTGTGCCATTGATACAGAGATACAGCTGTCAGATGAAAAATAATTTTGTCTTTTAAACATATTACCTCATCTGTTTTCAGGATTCTGTTCTTCTCTGGAGGACGTGTTTAATGTAAGGGGGAGAATGTTTAAAAGATATGTTTTTGGGCGTCATGGTTAGTGTAATGGTTAGCACAAGGCTGCTACAGCGCCAGCGAGCCGAGTTCAACTCACGCGCTGTCTGTAAGAAGTTTGTACTTTCCCCCTTGTGACTGCACGGGTTTTCTCCGAGGGCTCCAGTTTCCTCCCACCCTTCGAAACGTACCACGGACTGTAGGTCAATTGGGTATAATATGGCAGCATGGGCTCATGGCCTGAAAGGGCCTGTTACCGTGTCTAAATTTAAATGTGCTGGGCACATTATTTTTACACTGGTGCCTGGAATGGTTTGTCATGTGTAGCAGTGCAAGCAGATACAATAGTAGTGTTTAATATGTTTCTGGATAAACACGAGCAGACATAAGGAATTAAGCTAGACTTGGAATTGTATTCGGCGCAGATATTGTGGACAAAAGGGCTGCTCTTGCGCTGTACTGTTCGATTTTCTTTGGTTCATCTCAGATTTTAGACCATAAGATGTAGGAGCAGAAGTAGGCTATTCAGCCCATCGTGTCTGCTCTGTTTAATTTTTTCTCTCTTGACTCCATACTCTTGTCTTCTCCCTCTAATCTTGACACTGCCACCAATCAAAAACCGATCCATTTCTGCTTTAAAGTTACCCAAGGACTTGGTCTCCACAGCCGTCTGCAGCAACAAAAAAAAATCCAGATTCACCATCCTCTGGTTGAAGAGCTGTCTCCTCATCTCGTTTCTAAGGTTGTCCTTACATCAGGCTCAAGCTGCAGCCCATTTTTAAAAAATTTTCTCGCACTAAACACCTCAGCATCCAGGCATTCCAATATTTTGTATAATTCAATGAGATTGCCCTCTTATCCTTCTAAACTCTGGCAAGTTAATACCCAGAGCAATCAAATACTCCTCCTATATCAATTCTCTCATTTATAACAATGTTTGAACCTGTGACGCTGCGGCAAGTCACCAATTCTGTGACACGTTCATGACAATAAATTCTGATTCTAAATGCTGATATTGCATTTGCCTTCCATATTACCATTTCGACCTACAAGTTAACCTTTAGGGAATCCCATTTGCAAGTCGCCTTTAATCCTTCTAACAAAATACATGACCATACCCTTCCCTACACTGACTTCACCCCCCCCCCGCCACTTCTTTGCCCATTCTCCTAATCTATCCAAGTCCCTCTCCAGTCGCCCTGCTTCGTCAACACTCTCCGAACCTCTACCTATCTTCGTAATAACCACCAATTTAGCCACAAAATCATTAATTCCACCTCCCAGATCATTCGTGTATAATATGAAAAGTCGCGGGCCCCACCCCACTACTCACTGGCAGAATAGGCCTCCTTCATTCCCAATACAAACCATATTTGTAGTTTACTGTCCTGTTTAATAGCGGCAGGTTGTTATAACATAGCAATCCAAAACTTTCAGGTGCTTAAAATCTGAAATAAAATGTGAAATAAATCCGAAATAGAGTTTTTTTTTGATATTCAGTGTGTCAGGCGCCATCTGGGGTTGGGGGGGTGGGGGAAGAGAGGCAAAGAGTTACTGTTTTAGGCTGATGACCAAGAATTCACCAAGCATAATCAGATAAATTGATATCAGGGAACTATTTGGAAAGGAGACAAAATATGTAGCTAAAAAGCAAGATTTTCAACAGAATATCTTTTATTATGAATGTCATTCCCTATTTTTTATGTTTCTCCCACTACAACCCAGCCATACTACTTCTTCATGGTTCGGGTCAAAGAGCATTAAAGTATTAAACTAGATTCAATATATATTTTCCATTAGTAACCTTTAGGAAGCAATCAGGGCCCAACTGAATTTTCCTTTTCCTGGGTGGCACGAAGCCAAATTTTCTGACTTTTTTAGTTCAGTTGTACATGACTCCATCAATTGTTGGAGACACACAGGAGACTGTAGGAGCTGGAATCTGGACCAATAAACAAAACTACTGGAAGAACTCATGGGGCCAAGCAGCCTCTGTGGAGGAAAAGGAAGGACCGCTGTTTCGGCTCAAGACCCCACATCAGGACGAGTGCAGGGACTCAATTCAGAACTCCAGCCATCCCTTTCCTTCCACAGATGTTGCTTGGCCTGCTGAGTTCCTTCAGCAATTTGTTGTTGCTGCAGATGAAACCAGGGTGTCCCGGTGATGCCACTAAAAACAAACGAGTTTTGTCAAGCAGCGAAGGTGTCCGTGTAGGAGAAGCAGCAGGATGAGTGACAGGATTAGCATACGCTGGTGGCCCGGGTTACAGGTTTTTCCCTGAGACCTTCGTGGGCTTTCCCCACCCAGGAAGGCCGGATTTCTCCCACCCTCCAAACATGTACAGGGTTGGTAGGTTAATTGGGTGTAATAGACTTCTACCATGTTACAAATAAATAAGTTTAAAAATCAGTTGGAATTTTTTTAAAAAGCAGATGCTGATAAATCCTCAATAAAAACTGGAAATACAGGTACACAATCCTTTATCTGGACATCTAAAATTCTGAAAGCTCCAAAAACTGGCATTTTCTTCCTGGTGCTGGTACAGCGGAGGGAGAGAGAAAGAGACAGCAGTGCGACGACGTTGTGCGGGCGGGGGGTGGCGGGGAGAGATGACATTGCGACTTGGGTGGGCGAGGGTGGAGAGAGACGGCAGTGCGACTCGGGCGGGCGGGGGGGTAGAGAGACAGTAGCATGTCTCAGGCGGGCGAGGGGGTAGAGAGACGGCAGCATGTCTCGGGCAGGCGAGGGGGTAGTGAGACGGCAGTATGACTTGGGTGGGCAAGGGGGAAGAGAGACGGCAGCACGACTCAGGTGGGTGGGGGGGAGACAGCAACACGACTCGGGTGGGCGAGGGGGAGAGAGACGCCAGCGCGAATGGAAGGGGGTGGATACGGCAGCACAATTCGGGTGGACTTAAATCTGGAGCAGCTGATTTTGTTCTGAAATGTAGAAAAATCCGAAATTCGGAACTCACTGTCCCCCAAGGGTTCTGGATAAAGGATTGTGTACCTGCACTGGAAACACTCGGAACTGACACGGGGTCTCTGGTCTGAGGTGTTTCTCCTTGTACAGATGCTGATTAATCGAGTGAGTGTTCCAAGCATTTTCTGTTTTCAAATCTCTTGGAAATATCTATTGTTCACCAATGTCCATGGCCCTTCTGGGAAGGAGGATTTGCATTTCCACTACCCTTTGCATGAGAAATTCCAAGTTTATTGCTTATACCTGGGACAGTGAAAAGGACTCGTTTAATGAGAAAGGATTTTTCGCAAGCAGATTTTAATTTTTTAAATTTAGACATACAGCAGGGTAACAAGCCCTTTCAGTCTACGAGCCCGTGCCGCCCAATTACATAGGAACATAGGAAGTAGGAACAGGAGTAGGCCAAAAATGGCCCATCGAGCCTGCTCCGCCATTCAATACGATCATGGCTGATCTAATTTATGACCTAACTCCACCTACCTGCCTTCTCCCCATATCCCCTAATTCCTCTAATTCAGATTACACCCAATTAACCTCCACCCTCGGTACATTTTGAATGGTGGGAGGAAACCGGAGCACCCGGAGGAAACCTATGCAGGCAAAGACGAACATACAAAATCCTTACAGACAGAACCCCTGTCCTGGTTGCTGACTCCGTAACAGCAGATACATTTAAGATGTAAACCTGGAGGTACACAGGAGATTGTGGTAGCTGGAACTTGAAGCTAAACAAACTCTGCTTGAGGAGTGCGACAGATCAAGCAGCATCAGCTGGAGAAAACAGAAATGGTCAAGGTTTCGAGGCAAAAATGTTTCATCAAGACTGGTTAACTGGTAGAAAAAGCAACACACTGAGGACAGGGTGGGAGGGGAGGACTGGAGCCCCTTGAGAAATTGGTGAACCAGAAAAAGATGAAACATGGTAGGCAATAGAATGGGAGATGCCAGACAATGAGAGAGAGAGGCCATGAGTCACACAGGGTGAGGTGAGAGATTGGAAGTCAATGTGTGGTGAACCATTACACTGGCCGCACTCCTAGCAGCCTACTGCAGGGTAGACAACCTGGGAGGCTGGCCCCACCTGCCTGCTGCCTGTATAAAGACTCAAGCCGCCCCTTTGGGGACAGTCAGACATGTGGAGCCAGAGAAATACTGAAACCTGGTGCGTACACGTTGAAGCTAATTAAAACCCATTGCACAGTCTGCGAACTTTGCGCGCACACGAAGCCTACTGCAGCTGAACTCTGATAAGAAAGTGAGGGCTGGGGGAGGGAGCAGTGAGGGGGAGGAGGAGTCGGTTGGATAGTTGATGAGGGGGATGGAAGAATCCGGTGAGGAGATGGAATCAAGTCAGAGGAGAGATGAGAATGGGTGGGAGAGTTCGGTGCAGGGGAATGGAGGGAGAAAGGGTACAGAAGAAGAGAGGGGGACTTAAATTAGTTTTAAACCTGAAAAAAATGTTTACCCTATCCTCTTTACACTAGCTTTTCAATTGCATTTAACCAGTGTAAATGATGAGTTTTGACTTGAAATGTTGACCATTTTTTTTCTATCTCATGAATGTTGTTTGACCTCATGAGTTCCTCCAGTGGACTGTGTTTAGTTTAAGTTGGAAACTTGATTTTATAAACATTTCCTTTTTAGATATAGTGAATCAGAGGTGTCTTACAGCATGTAAAAGTGTTGTATCAGCTCACGCAATTATGTTATTATTGGTTACTCAAGGAAACGAATGAAATGTTGGAAGGAGAACTGAACAGGGGAAACACACTGGAAATAAAGAGAAGGATACAGCACGTGAATGAATTGAAATCCACTTCTGTTACATCAGTAGCAGCTCCTTAAAAAAAATTCTCCTCATCAATAATTGGTCATCATTAAGTTAAGTTGAGGTTGTCATCACCTGGACATGGCAAACACTCACAGCTTGCCTGGAGGGCAATTCCAATGAGACAGACAGTGGAGGTCTGAGCAGTCTCTTGTCGGGTGGAAGGTTGTCGGGTTTGATCATCCCCAACGACAGCACTGCTTAGAATTTTTTATTACATTTAATGCATTTTATGACGACCTGCCGAAATGATCAACAGCAACTAAATTTGATTTAACACTAAGTACCTTTGCAAACGGAAAGCCCTTGGATTGTAATCAGGGCCCTAAGCCACTAAACCACGAGCATTCTTGCCCGTTCTTCTTTAAACTTTGCCAGCCATTTAAGGAAAAATATTTAAAAATTTGATAATCGCATCTCCCATCATAGCTCAACTTAAACCGATCAACTGCACCCTTTAACTTCAGAAACGTGCGGCGCTATTGCAGCACGCACAACCCGGGTTCGAGTCCGCCACTGTCTAGAAGGAGTTTGGTACATTCTCCCCATGTCGGCATGGGTATCTTCCGGGTGCTCAGGTTTCTTCCAACCATTCAAAAATGTACTGTGGATGTGGCTCGAAAGGGCCTCTTACTGTGCTATATGTCTACATTTAAAAAAATGTATTGCAGCATCTGCTAACGGAAGCCCTGCTGAAATGAAATGTGTGCACACACACACACTCACACACACACACTCACACAAACACACACACACTCACACACACACACTCACACACTCACACAAACACACACACACTCACACACACACACTCACACACACAAAAACACACACACTCACACACACACACAAACACACACACTCACACTCACACACACACACCCTCACACACACACACCCTCACACACACACTCCCTCACACACACACACTCACACAAACACACACACACACCCTCACACACACTCACACACACACACTCACACACACAAAAACACACTCACACACACACACGCACACACACACACACACACACACACACACACACACCACTAATTGGCTTTATTTGAATGTCACGCACTGCTTTAGGGTGCGAGCCACTTCCTGTCTGGAACGCGTTGGTCTGTGGGAGTGACGTCAGCAAGTTGCAGAGCCACTGCCTGCTCAGTGCTACGCGACCAGGAAGTGGTGACATTATCTAGGCAATGTGTGTTGCCAAACGCAGGCTTCTCCCGAGAAGAGAAGGGTGGGCTGCGCCATCTTGTACCACCTGACTGGCTGATGATTCGGCCTGTCTAACCACACGATCATTCAGCCCGCTACACCATCTCCACCTCCCCACGCCCCTCCCCCCCAGAATCGCTGCCACCCTTTGAGCCAGTCACAGTACTTATCCTTAGGCAGGCATGTGTCTGTCCTGGGGAGTCAGGGCAGGCAGGGCTGAATCCAAAGGTGCTTCCTTGAGGCGGTCAATGGTAAAAATGTCCTGCCACCCACCAATGTCCAGGATGAAAATGGAACTGTCCCACTGCAACGCCTTGAATGGGCCTTCGTAGGGACATTGCAGGGGTGTTCCTTGCTGTCGTCTGTGAATGAAAACAAAGTCGGTTGACTTCAGATCTGCTGGGATGCGACAGGGTGGAGAGCAGGAAGGTGGCGGAGGTTTAGGTTGAACCATCTGTTCTCTTAAGCGCTCGAGGATATCTAAGGTATTGGGTTGTGGGCCGGAATGGTTGAAGTAAGTGAGGAACCGTACACTAATTCGGCAGTCGACACTGGTAAGTCTAATCTTTTGGTGCTGTGCAAATTCCCAATCCAGGCCTTGTGGTCAGGCTTTCAGGACTGAATTCAGATAGCGGTGAAAACATTTAACAAGTCCGTTTGCCTGAGGATGTAAAGCCATGGTAGGCCACAGAACTTAGCTAGGCTTGACCAGAGTGAGAAAGTGAACTGGGCCCCTCGGTCGAGATGATGTGGGCCAGGATGCCAAAATGTGCGACCTAACTGAACGAAAAGGTTCTGGCTCAAGTCTCTGTGTCACATGTGGGCAGGGTATCGCTTCCGGTCAATGGGTAAAATGGCCAACAATGTCCAAGAGCACATGGTCAAAATGGTTTTGCGCCAGGGCGAAATTCTAGAGAGAGGCCTTGGTGTGTCTGTGAACTTTGGCACGCTGGCAAAAGGAAGGGAGCCCACGCCATCTTGCGCCAACCGACTGGGGCGGCGATTCGACCCATCTAACCCCGCAATTGCTCGGCCTGCAACAGTATAAAATTTAAATTTAAATTTTAAAAAAGTAAAATTTAAACCCATAAATTATTTTCACATTTATTTTGGATCGTTATATATACATGGTAGCAAGCTGCTCTGATCCTCAAGCGAACCTTCTTGAAGAGGACAAATGGAGTGATGGCAGCTGCCTTGGGGGTGTCACTGGGGAACACAAGGATCTGGTGGTACCCCTGGACCAGTTGGATTTTTGAGAAGATCCTCGCTCCGTGTAGCTTGGCTATGAACTCCTGGATATGGGGAACCGGACACTGGTCGTCTGTCATGGCGTCGTTGAGCCAGCGGTAGTCCCCATCAGGTCTCCATCTCCCAGAAGACTCTCAAAGACTGAGAAGAAGTCTTCATATGGAGAGGCGAACACCGGACGCCCATTCAGCGCTCATACAAGGGTCCATACAAAATGTTATGACACAACAGTACTACATGGCTTTAGGACATTGGGTGTAGGCAGGAAACGTTCATGGCCGACCACCTCAAACCAGCACACCTTGACCACAATCAAACAGTAACTGTTCCAGCCCCGCTGTGGAGAGGTCAGCCTCCCAAATGTACAAATTGTGGACTTGGCACCTCCGAATACTGGTTCTAGGGGTTGGGGGAGGGGATGTATTGAGCTACACTGATCCACAAGCGAACCAGGTCAGAGAGGTGGAGGTTTGCACTGGGCTGCATCCCAGTGGGAGGGGCCGAAAAGGATCATGGACAGCTTCTGTGTGCGTTTTTTTTTCTTTCGTTGGCTGCACAGCCCACTGACCACAGCATGTCATTTATATGTAGGGTGTACTGTGTCTGTGCACTATGGTCTGAGGATATGCTGTTTCCTCGGGTTGTACATGCAATAAACTTCAACTTGAATTTGAATCTTTAAGGAGATCATTTCACCCACAGGATTTGGCAAACACACCCCCCCCCCCAAAAAAAAATGGTAAGGGGCTTTATGTTATGGGATGAATGAAATCAGGAACAGAAAAATTTGAGGGGAAATTTAGATGAGTTCACTGTTACTCTGTTTGCCGACAAACCAAACCAAACCTAAGTTGCTTTATTTTACTTATTCCTTCACTGGCAGGGAAAATGCAATGAGCAAGCCAACGTTTATTTCCCTCACCAGTAAATTATTCTCGAGAGGGTGATGGTGGCGAATCGCTGCATTTGTAATACTGTACGTGAAGAGTGCTCTCATACAGCTAAGCAATTTACCCGGGCTTGAGTAAAGCCAGACTCATTTCTGTGGGGCAAGGATGACACATGAGCCTAAAAACACAGAGATGCTGGAGAGACTCAACGGGTCTCACAGCATCCATAGGAGGAAATGGTATATTTACCAGCATTTCGGGCCTGAGCCCTTCCTCAAGGTATGAGTCTTTCTTTTACTCTTCCCATCTGAGCCTAAAGGTTGAGGGTGACACATTTCATTACCTAAGGAACATTAATAAAAAGCAATCCACTAATTTCCTCATCAACATTAAAGATTACTCACAGTCCATTTTAGAAAAGCAAGACCCCAACATCAGCAATCAGGGACACTGACTGAAGAACAACTGTGAGCCAACACACAGGGGAAAGCGTCCAGAGAGGACAGATGGGGCTATTTCATGGTTCATCTTGGACGGGGTGCCATTCCCTGCTAGGAATGGTGCTGTCTGAGTCATGCCCTAACACCTCAGAAATATGATCTGAATCCATGGTTGTGACATTTAAAGGAACTTAATGTTTTTAATGATATGGTTTTATTGTCATAGCAACAGGGTGTTGTGAGAAACAGCTAAAAAAAACACCACCAATTTCTTGGGGCCACCAGAAGATCGGCGATGGACAAGGAGAAAACCCGGAAATGGGCGCACGTACGGCCGCCTGCGCTCTCCCCAAGGATGATGCTGAGATCTACCAGACAAGGTTTCTTTCAGTATTACGTCATGACTGTATTCCTAAAAATAACATGCCAAATATCTAGAAATTATCAAAGGAGTAATTTCCACCCCCTTTACCCAGTCCAACTTCCCACCTCATAAATATATTAACTGGCATGGAGACCGATTAAAAACAATTATAACACCACCTGCTTTAGGTTCAGGTTGGTTGATGTAAGTAACTTCAGTCTCATTGATAGAGGGAGGGGGACAGAAACCACATGTCACAAGCTTATTATCTTCCCTCCCAACAAAACCATTCCGGAAACTATATCCCAATTGTAGCCCTTAACAATTCCCATGCTTGTGCAACAAGAGATTAGGTTCCTATGTTAGATTCATCAATATAATAGGATTTAACATTGTTAGTGTAAGCTGGCCCCGGTTAGTACAGTTGGCAGACTGGGAGATCGCTTCACTGAGCACCTTTACTCTGCCCGCCTCAGTGACAGGGACCTCCCAGTGGCCAACTGTTTCAAAATCTGCACCCCACTCCCACGCTGACATGTCTGTCCTTGGCCTCATGTACTGTCAAGTCAAGGACAACCTGTAAATTGGAGGAGCAACAGCTAATTGTTCATCTGGGCACTCTCCAACCAGATGACATTAACATCAACTTCATCAGTTTCTGCTAGCCTACTCCTTCTCTTCCCCATCCCTCTGTTTTCATCCTCCAGCTCTCCACCTCCTTCCATCCCCATTCACAGAGCCTTACCCCCTCCCCCGGTTTGCTGGTGTGCCCTCCCTCCCCTGTCCACCTTCTATCTCTGACACAAGGGACTGTGCTCCTCCCCCCTGCCCCTCCCCCACCCTCACCTTTTTGTTCGGGCCTACATTTTGCTGAAGAAGGGCTCAAGTCCAAAATGTTGGTTCTATATCTTTACTAAATAAAGGTCACTGCCTGGCCTGCTGAGATTCTCCAGCGTCGTGTTTTCACCTGGTTAGTCGAACCAGGTAATATTATGTACAAGAGCATAATGCTTCGATTTCTGATCCCACAGCCAGAATTCTGGACTATTTATCGAGAGATGCGAGACAAAATCCTACCTTCGCAGCTGGGGACCATAAATCCCTATAATTAAGCTAAATTATAAAATGTTAGTTAGAGAAGTCATGAGTCTGTCAGACTGCTGCATTACCCTTGTCTGGTTTATTAGTCCCCTGCAGGAGGAGAAACCTGTATTCATAGCTCAATCTAGTTATTCTAGAGCCATCAACAAAGTTGACCCTTCGTCATCCTGCTCAGTACTGGGGCAATTGGCTATAGACAATGAATGCTGACACACACCTAGTGATGTCCACCGTTTGTTGACAAACAAATAAAAACAAAAAGGCCACATTCCATGCTGGTATTTTTTTTTTACAAAGTGCGATACTTCACCAATTGATCAGGATATTTTATGCTCTACATATATCACACACAATTATTATACAGAAGAGTAAAATTTTACAGGTATTGTACAACTAGATGTGATATAATGCCATACAACCATAATGCCCTTTAACCAACATTAATCTGGAATGAGATTATCCTACATGGATAATCTGCTATCTAGAGTTAAGAAGATAGAGAAGCAATTTGACTTGACAGGGTAGATGCAGGAACAGTGATTTCCCTGGCTGGGGTATCCAGAATCAGACTTGGGCAGTTAAAATTGAGCTGCAATGAAATGTCTTCACCCAGAATTTTGCAGTGAAGAGAGCAGCAGAGGCTCAATCTCTGAATATATGCAAGAGAGGTCAATATTTTGGGATTGGAGGGTTGTGCTGAGCCATTATGAGTTAATGGAATGGTGGTGCACCATTGTGAGACTGAGAGGACAACTTCTGCTATTGTGATGGAGGTGGGCACCTCGGGTATGAGGCTGAGGGGTGCGATGGGGAACAGGGTGAGGGAGAGGATTGTGATGGGGAACAAGGACAGGGTGTGTGAGAGAGGGCAGTGATTGAGAACAGGAACAGGGTGTGATGGAGGAGGGCCATGATGGGGAAAAAGGTGTGAGGGAAGGATTCGTGATGGGGAACGGGGAGTGAGGTGAAGGATTGTGAGGGGGAACAGGAATAGGATGTGAGGGAGAGGATTATGATGGAGGAGAGGGGCAGGGCGTGTGCGAGAAGGCAATGACGGGCAACAGGAGCAGGGCTCTAGACCACGCGTGGTCTATTATACTCTTCTGTATAATAATTGTGAGGTAGACGGTTATGATGGGGAACAGGATGTGAGAGAAAGGGTTGTGGTGGGGAACAGGGTGTGTGAGGGAGGGGGTTGTGGTGGGGAATGGAGTATGAGGGAGGGGGCTGTGGTGGGGAACAGGGTGTGTGAGGGAGGGGGTTGTGGTGGGGAATGGGGTATGAGGGAGGGGGCTGTGGTGGGGAACAGGGTTTGTGAGGGAGGGAGCTGTGGTGGGGAACAGAGTGTGAGGGAGGGAGTTGTGGTGGGGAACAGGGTTTGTGAGGGAGGGAGCTGTGGTGGGGAACAGGGTGTGAGGGAGGGTGGTGGGGAATGGGGTGTGAGGGAGGAGGCTGTGGTAGGGAACAGGTTGTGAGGGAGGGGGCTGTGGTGAGATCAAGGTGTGAGGTGGGGCAGGGCTGTAGTGGAACGTTATGTGAGGGATGGGGCTGTGGTGGGGATCAGGGTGTGGGGGGGTGGCTGCGGTGGGGATCAGGGTGTGGGGGGGTGGCTGTGGTGGGGATCAGGGTGTGGGGGGAGGTGGCTGTAGTGGGGATCAGGGTGTGGGGGGGTGGCTGTGGTGGGGATCAGGGTGTGGGGGGGTGGCTGTGGTGGGGATCAGGGTGTGGGGGGAGGTGGCTGTAGTGGGGATCAGGGTGTGGGGGGAGGTGGCTGTAGTGGGGATCAGGGTGTGGGGGAGGTGGCTGTGGTGGGGATCAGGGTGTGGGGGGGTGGCTGTGGTGGGGATCAGGGTGTGGGGGGAGGTGGCTGTAGTGGGGATCAGGGTGTGGGGGGGTGGCTGCGGTGGGGATCAGGGTGTGGGGGGGTGGCTGTGGTGGGGATCAGGGTGTGGGGGGAGGTGGCTGTAGTGGGGATCAGGGTGTGGGGGGGGGCTGTGGTGGGGATCAGGGTGTGGGGGGAGGTGGCTGTGGTGGGGATCAGGGTGTGGGGGGAGGTGGCTGTGGTGGGGATCAGGGTGTGGGGGGAGGTGGCTGTGGTGGGGATCAGGGTGTGGGGGGAGGTGGCTGTGGTGGGGATCTGGGTGTGGGGGGAGGTGGCTGTGGTGGGGATCAGGGTGTGGGGGGGGGGGTGGCTGTGCTGGGAGAGAGTAACCCACCTGTCCACGCTGATCACACACAGGGTCATGATGGAAGCTGTGCAGCACATGACGTCCATGGCGATGAAAACATTGCAGAAAACTTTGCCGAAGAGCCACTCTCCTCCGACCAGGTCGGTGATGATAACGAAGGGCATGACGGCCAGAGCGACGGAGAGGTCGGCGGCCGCCAGGCTGACCACCAGGTAGTTGGAGGGCTGCCGGAGCTTCTTGACGATGCCGACCGAGATGATGACCATGGCGTTGCCGGCGATGGTCCACAGGGTGATGATGGAGAGCACCACGCCGATGATCACTTTCTCCACGTCCCCGTACAGCAGGATCTCCTCGCCGCAGTCGGTCGAGTTGGTCAGGTTGGCCGGCTCCTGCCCCATGCCGCCGGGGGAAGGGGTGGCGGACAGTGCCAGCTCCTGCCAGGGGCTCCCCGCCTGGTCTAGAGCCCTGCGCTTGAGTTGGATGCAGTCGGCGGGCAGCCCCATGGCGGAGAGGCAGCGTCACCGGGAACCTCTCTGCTCTCCGACCCGGCGCCCAGAAGAACCTCTCAGCACCCGCGCCGCCTCCTCCCCATCGCTTCGCGCCCCGGCCGGGAAGGCAGCGGGAGCATCTCTCGCCGCCGGAGCCCGGGCTTGTCCTGCCAGTTGTTCATCAGACTTCCCAAGACCCTCGCCCGGCTGAAACTCCCAGCGCCAGCCAACTATCGATGAATGAACAAGCCGCCCACTCGTTCCATCGCCTTGACTGACGGGCTGGTTGAAGAAGGCAGCCGCCGCCTGCATTCGAGACCCCGGCGCGAAAAGTTTCCCGCAACTCCAGCCCTCCCCCTTTCTCCCCCCCCCCCACCCCCGGGTGCTGAGAATCCACCCATGCACGTCCACAGAGGTGACGAATGGCATATCCAGGACGGCAGAATTTGTCCAGCCCAGAGGTGCAGGGCATTTTAATGGAAATCCGCCCACTCCCCCTCCCCCGGCGATCGAGTGCAGGAATCCGACCGAGAGGTGTCGAAATCGGCGTGTCAATGTCAGGACTGTTGCCGCCTCTCCTCGTCGGGCGCGAAGGGTTCTGGAGTTGGGGGTGGGGGGGTTTGGGGGGTGGGAGAGAGAGCAAGCGACCCCCTTTCAATAAAAATTCAAGCCCGAGGCCAGCGCACTCGTAGAACCATCTCGGGAGCTTCCCGTCGAACCCCCTCCGCTGCTGGAACGGGGCTGGAGAGGGAGCAGATGCTGCGATCCGGGGGGACAGGGAGAGCCAGTTCCCTCTAGGGTCCAGACCCTCGGACGCTGCCTGACCGGCTGAGGACCCTCCCCTCCTCCCGCAGCTCAGGATGCGAGGGTCCGCAGCTTCTCTGTGCCCGCTCGGCAACAGTGGCAGAAGGTGGGGGGGTTGAATGGTCCTGGGCGAGCCCTCTGCCTCCACAGATGCTGTTCGACTGGCCCGAATTCCTCCAGCAATGTTGTTTGCTTAGGGGTGGTGGTTGGGGGATGTTTTCCAATCCATGTGTGTTGACAATGTCTTGAGATACTGTCTACCTTGGGGAGGTGAAGTCCTGGCACTGGCAATAATAGAACCTTTTCTTTTTGTAATGTGACATAAGTGTTCTCCATTCCCTGCACTCTTCTTGTCACTCTTTGACCTGTCACCTTATTTATTTGCTACTTATTGAGAACAGATGACAGGCCCTTCAGCCCAAGATATGGTGCTGACCCATGTAAACCTAACCTTTCCCTCCCTCACACTCATAACCCTCTATTTTTCTTACATCCTTGTGCCTGAGTCTTTCGAATGCCCAGATTGTACCAACCTCTACCACCACCTTCCACAATGCATTCCAGGCCAATCACCATTCTGTGTTTTACAAAACAAAATCATATCTTTGGCACCTCCCCAAAACTTTCCCACACGCGCCTTAAAACATTTATAAAAAATGTATAATACCATCACCTTGCTGATTTGTTCTTGGGTTCTTGACAGTTCCCTATGTCTGGTGGGCGATTGAGGTTGTATGCCTGAAGAGTAGGCAAGACAAATTTTTTTTTACCGCATTTTGATCCACAATTCAATTGATTTGGTAGCGAGGATTCAGATTAAAGATGAGGAGAGTTTCCTGGACTGGATGGTCTGGCCTGTTGCCCTGGAGAGCAAAGCACCGTGATAGGGTTCATCAACAAGTTAGCTTGATGTCAGTCGAGTTGTGTTGGATGGAAGTTCCCATTCACAAACTGGAGGAAATGCAGCTAAATTGAAACAGGCATAAACAACATTACTTTTCAAAATTCAACAAGTGAAGATACAAATCTATTGGCTGTCAGTTGCTAGGAAACATTCCACTTGATAAGGAAAACCAATGTATCTATCAGGCATTGTAGCACAGGGAGTTGACTCTAACTTCAGCTCCTGCTGCAATGAAAAGGTATCAACCAGAAGTTTCGACGCTATTTCAGTTCCGCTCCCCGCTCCCATGGTGACTTGTCTATCCATGGCCTCATGTACCATCCCACCAAGATCACCCATAAATTAGAGGAACAACACTTCCAATCAACTTCTTCCAGTTTCTGCTAGCCTACTCGCCGTTCTCCCTCCCTTCCCTTTCCTCCAGCTCTCCATCCCCTTCTCTCCCCATTCACAGAGTCCTCTCCCCTCCGCCTGCTTGATGGTGTGCCCTCCCTCCCTTATCCACCTATGACCAAGCAGACTCAGGCCTAGAGGGGATAGCATCTAGGAACACCAAATGCTGTAGGTTTCTATGGGGAGCACTGGACAGAGTGGCAACTCTTGTCTGCCTCACAGTAGACAAAAGTTAAAGAATTTCATGTATGTTACATTCCAAATGTGGTATTGCATAACAATAATGGAGCCTTTACCTCTACCTCCTTCCTTTGGGACTGTGCTTCTCCCCCTGTTCTCCCACCCCCCTCCCCCACCCCAAGACCATTTTGCTTGGGTACCTGTCTACATTTTTTCATTCCTTGATAAAGAGCTCAAGCCCAAAATGTTAGTGTGGTGCAGCAAACAACACAAAACTTGAAAGACAGGCTTTAATCAGCTTAAAGTAGAAAGCACCAGGTATGTGAGTAGTCTCCGGTTCCACGTGCCCGACTGATCTAGGAAAGGGCTGGCTGGAGTCTTTATATGGGCTGGAGATTGACAGTCGGCAATGTGGGGCCAGCCTCCCAGGTACAATGGTTGCCCCCTGCAGTCGGCCTGTAGGAGTGCGGCTAGCGTGGTGCTTACATCACCATAGTTATGTATTTTTTAAATGTTTGCTACATAAAGTACACTGTTTGATCTGCTGTTTTTGCTTCAATCACTGTGTTTGGAGACTTTCATGTCTTTCTTCCAGTTTTTACCCCACTTCTCTCTCCACCAATACTGACTGGTCCATTGTGAATTTCCAATATTTTTCCCAGCATTCCATTCTCGATGAAGTGTTGGTTTATTTTAATTGATTCACAGAAAGAAACCATCATTTGCAAGGCCAATAGCTTTTGCCTATCCCTTAATTGCCTTTGAGCAAGTGATGGGTCTTGAACACCTGTAGCCCTTCTGCCGAAGCAATTCCCACAGTAACGTCGTCGGTGACAGATTTGAACCAGATTTACTTGATCTGCAAGAGCATTGTACTAACACTTATTCTACCCCTGCTTTTCAATTCAAAGTAGGAATCCTTTCAAGATTAAACATGAAGGCCCCAGGCCTGAAACATTGGACATCCTTTACTTCCAAAAGGCTCTGCTGAGTTTCTCCAGCATGTTTATGTACTGCAATCCTTTCTGGGGGACTGTCCGGGTTCTGAGCTCACAGAATCTATCAAAAAAGGTTAATGGTGCTCCCTGGTTTTAATGCATTCAAAAGCCACAGGTCTGGAGTCATCTATAATCTGATGTCGATCACTTCCACAGAATGTTTGGTAGCCTCTTGAGGTTTTAACAATGTCTTGAAATTTCATGGATACCGTTGACTTTTTAATTCCAGAATTTATTGGCTTTTCGTTATTGTCATATACTGTAAGAAGTACAATGTACATATACATTTAAATTCTTACTTGCTGAAGCCAAGCTGATACACAAGACCAATCAACTAAAATAACATACATTTAATTCCCCAGTATAGAAAAAGATAACAAATATAAATGATAGATAGATAAATACGGAGAAAGATTGAGTAGTCAGGGACTTTATTCATTGGAGGTGGAAGGTTGAGAGGGAATTTGATAGAGGTATTTAAAATTATGAAGGGAATAGGTAGAGTAGATGTGAATAGGCTCTTTCCCCTGAGGGTAAGGGAAATTGGAACAAGGGGTCATAAGTTAAGGGTTAGGGGGCAAACCTTTAGGAGTAATATAAGAGGATGCTTCTTCACTCAGAGAGTGGTGGCTGAGTGGAAAGATCTTCCGGAAGAAGTAGTTACGGCAGGGTAAATTTTGTCATTTAAGAGGAGGTGAGATGAGTACATGGATGTGAGGGGGTTGGAGATTTATGGGCAAGGGAGTGGGTAGGTGGAACTAATGGAGTTTCACGCAAATCGGTGCGGACTAGAAGGGCCGTTATGGCCTGTTTCCGTACTATAAATTGTTATATGGTTATATAGTTATATAAATAAATTCTAGGGTGGCACGGTTAGCGTAGAGGTGTTGCAGCACCAGCGATCAGGGCTTGGGTTCGAATCTGGCGCAGTCTGTAAGGAGTTTATATCTACACCCCAAGTCTGCATGGGTTTTCCCCAGGGGCTTCAGTTTCCTTCCACTGTTCAAAATATACTGGGGGTTGTATGTCAATTTGACACTGGCTACACAGGAGAAGCCAGAGAATGGTAGTGGGTGATGGGTTCTCGAACTGGAGGCCTGTGACTAGTGGTGTGCCTCAGGGATCGGTGCTGGGACCACCATCATTTGTCATCTATATCAATGATTGGGATAATAATGTATTAAATTGGATCAGCAAATTTCTAGATGATACAAAAATTGGAGCAGCGAGGAAGACTTACAAAACTTGCAGAGGGATCTGGACCGGCTGGAAAAATGGGATGAAAAATGGCAGATGGAATATAAGGCAGACGTGTAAGATGTTGCATTTTGGAAGGACAAAGAAAGAAAGGACACGCACGGTAAATGGTAGGGCACTGAGAGGTGCGGTAGAACAGAGGGGTCTGGGAATACAGATACAGAATTCTCTGAAAGTGGCGTCACAGGTGGATCGGGTTGTAAATAGAGCTTTTGGCATTTTGCCTTCATAAACCAAAGTATTGAGTACAGGAGTTGAGATGCTATGCTAAAATTGTTCAAGACATTACTGAGGCCAAATCTGGAGCATTGTGTGCAGTTTTGGTCACCTAACTACAGGAAAGATATCTACAAGATGGAAAGAGTGCAGAGAAGATTTACTAGGTTGTTGCCAGGACATGAGGAACTAAGTTACAGGGAAAGATGAACAGGTTAGGATTTTATTCACTGGAGTGTAGAAGAATGATGGGAGATATACTTAAGAGTTATTAAAATTATGTGGGAGACAGGCTAGTTCCACTGAGGTTAGGTGAGATGCAAATCAGAGGACATGGATTAAGGGTGAAATGTTTGGAGGGAACAACTTCACACAGAATGGTGTGAGTGTGGAACGAGCTGCCAGGTGAGGTGGTGAATGCAGGCTCAATTTTAATTTCTAAGAAGAATTTGAGCAGGTACATGAATTGGAGAACTGTGGTTAGGGTGCATGTCAGTGGGACTAGGGAGAATAATAGTTTGAAATGGACTAGAAGGGCTGAAGGGCCTGTTTCTGTGCTGAATTGTTTAATGGTTCTGGTTTGATTTGATATATTCCTGCATCATATGTTGGCATATGTAATGTCACACATTATTCCCACACAGACATGTCCATTCAGGGCCTCATGCATTGCCACATTGAGGCCACCTACAAATTGGGCACTCTCCCATCTGGGCACTGTCCAACCAGACAGCATTAACATCGACCTCTCCAGCTCCCCCTCCCCTGAGGCTCACTCCTTCCCTATCCCTCTGTTCATTTATTATCATCCGATTGTGTAATTACAGCCCAACGAAACAATGTTGTCTGGTCCTCGGTGCAAAAACCTGCCAACATACATAAAAATATAACACGCGTAAGCCAAATTACACAGATATACCCTGCTTTACGAAGGTAGAGTGTTCCTGAGAAACCGTTCGCAAACTGAAAGTTCGAAAACTGACTACTATTAGAGATCATTTTTGTAAAACCAAAAACCCATTATAAACACATAATTTCTTCATAAAAGTGAACATGGGTTTCTTCATATAAGCAAATTTCCATAAAGTGAGTATACGTAGAACAGGGTTTAGGGTTAGGGGTGTACACCCCACCAATGTGTGTACACCCCTACTTCCTCAGGAGTTTGCAGAGGTTTGATATGATACCAGAAACCTTGGCAAATTTTTCCAGCGGTGTGGTGGAAAGTGCACCGACCGGCTGCATCATGTTCTGGTATGGTGACACCAATACCCCTGAGCGTAAAGCCTTCCAAAAGGTAGGGGACACAACCCAAGACATCACAGGCAAAACCATCCTAAGTCTTGAGAACCTCTCCAGGGGACGCTGCCATCAGAGAGGAGCAGCAATCATCAAAGATCCACACCTCACAGCACATGCTCTGTTTTCACTGCTGCCATCAGGAAAGAGGTAAAGGTACCACAGAACTCGTACCACCAGATTCAGGAACGGCTGCTAGCCGTCCACCATCAGACTCCTCAAAGACAAACTCAATCAGGGACTCCTTTAAGGACTCTTACTTGTGCATTTTATTGATTTTCTTTTTCTATTCTCTCTGTATTGCACAGTCAGTTTGTTTACATGCGTATCTGTTTACAGCTCTTTGATCATTTACAGGATTATGCTGTGTAGAATTTTTTCGCACTACCAATTAGTCGTAATTCTTGCGCATCCACAGGAAAAAGAATCTCAGGGTTGTATGTGATGTCATGGGTGCACCCTGACAATAAATCGGAAATATTTTTAAATAAACAGTAGAGTCTCGAAGGGTCTGAAGGAGCAGTTCATCAGTCATTCAGCAGACTCACTGCCCATGGGAAGAAGCTTTTTTTCAGTCTGGTGGATCTGGCTCTGATTTTGTGAGCCCTCTTCAGACAGCGTTGATCATGTTGATAGGGGTGGGGTGTGGGGAAAACCCAATGATCTTCTCTGCCATTCTTAAGATCCTGTGGATTGACCTCCAATCCAATGTTCTACATCTACAGCAACCATAGAACACTGAAATGCATTTGACCAGGATAGAGCTCCTGTACAAACCTCACTAGATGACGGCCAGTAGCCTTGCGTCTCAGTCGTCTCAGGAAGGGCAGTCACTGATGCACCTTCCTGACAAGTGGTGAGATGATGTGCGTGTAGGATAGGTCACTCACTACTTGTGATCTCCAAGGAACTTGGTGCTCTCTGTTCTCTCCACTTCAAAGCTATTAATGTGCAGTGGAGGGTGGTCATCCCTGGTCCTCCTGAACTCCATAATCATCTTCTTTGTCTTGTCAACATTGAGACTCGAGTTGGTCTTCTCGCACCATTTCACAGGATTTTGGACCTTTGTTGTTGCTGACGAGGCCAATTACTGTCATGTGTTCTGCAAACTTGATGACTCTGTTGGAGTTGGATCGGACATTGTAGTTGCAGGTCAGTAGTGTGAAGAGGAGTGGCTGAGCTTACACAGCCCTGACGTGTCCCTGTGTTCAGCGTGATAGTGTGCGATGTTCTGCCTCTGACCCAGACAGACTGAGATCTTTTCTTTACTAAGTTTTTCACCCCCTTTCCCTCTCCCTCCATTCAAAGATCTACCCTCTCCCCTTATCACCTCAGCTTTTTTTTCTCTTCTACACGCCTACTGATGACCTCTTACCTGTGGCTTGTATTCCTCCCTGAACCTTCCTCCCCCCATCTTTTTATTCAGGGTCCTGCCTGATACTTTGATGAAAAGCTTGAGGCCAAAATTTTGGTTATTTTAAATTAGACATACAGCACTGTAACAGGGGTCCTACGAGTCCACGCCACCCAAATTACACACCATTAACCTACACCCTGGTACGTTTTTGAAGGATGGAAGAAACCAGAGCCGCGGGTAAAAAAAAAGATCCACACGGACACAGGGAGAACATGCAAACTCCTTACAGACAGTGAGGAGTGAGGGATTCGACCCTGGTGTGGTCCCATTCACCGGCCCTGTAAACGTGTTGGTCTAACTGTTATTGCCAAACTATGCTGTCCATGGGTCTTTATCTTTGCTATATAAAGTGCGCTGCCTGCAGGTGACGTGGACATTTACCCCCTCCATAAATCTTCGTCCGCGAAGCCAAGCCAAAGACATAAAGTGCGCTGTTTGACCTCCTGAGTTTCCACAGCGTTGAACAGTCTGTTCATACCTTGGTAAAGAGCTCAAGCCCGAAATGTTGGTAACCTTTCATATCCAACAGATGTTGGGTGACCTGCTGAATTTCACCAACATCTTTGTGTACTGCACGGCCATCACCACCTCTGCAGAGTTTCCTATTTAACTTAATGTCAGTGTTCTCTGAATACCCTTACTGCAAAGTGAGTTTGCCAATTGCTGCAATCGTTCTGGTCAAATACATCCTGTAACCCTGTAATGACAGCTGCTTCAGTGTTGATGTAGAATTTATCCAGCTGAAGGGCAAATAATCCATTTCACTCTTGATAAATCTTGTCTTAGAAGCATTGAGAGGTCAAAAAATCAGTCACTCACTGCAGAACATCCAGACTTTTCTGTAGCCACTTTCTTGATGGGATTTGTCCAATATAACTCTTTGTCATTGGTGAGACACAGGATATTTACACTGTGGGGATTGGAATGACACTCAATAAGAGTGGAACTTGCAGCTTTTTTTAGATACTGGATACTATAAACATTGACGGCTGCACTGAAAGCCCCACCAGTTTCCCAGCTGCAGAATCAGGCTTCCTAGAGTAATCTCGGGCAGGTTCAATCATTCACCACTTCTCCCAGTGATGCTCAACCCTCATCACTGTGCGTCAGTACCTCTTTCCCTCTTTCTCCCACAGATCATTTCCCATTGTTTCTAGCCAGCAACTCTCTATAGCTGCTTTCAGGTGGCCAGAATACCTGACTGTAAAGCCGCCTATTCTACCCTAATGCGGCTGACAGGAGGCCACCTGAAAGTGGAGAACCCAGTCCCGAGGAGCACTTACCTAACCCTCCTCGGGTAGGCATATTCTCCGGCTTGGAGCATTCCCCTATTGCACCTGAATGTGATCGCTGCAGTGACTACAGAAATCTGGGGTCTACGAATGGTGCACGTGCGTACAAGACATTTCAACGCAATTAGGAAAACAGTCAAGAAATTATTAACTCTCTACAATGTCATTTGATTTACTTATGTTAGTGATGACCATCCATTCATTATCACAGTAACAGAAGTACTCTGATATACGCAATACAGAGGCTCGCAATTCATTAACAGCCGTCACAATTTTCCCATCCGCGGCGCCAGCCAGCACTTCAAACAAAGTTTGTATTTTCTTATTTTTAAAAAAAGTCTCTTTCGCCATCCTTAGCTTTCTGCAAATGTATTCGTGTATGATTTCTTAAAGTGGTCTCCCTGTTGGGTGCATGTCAAGGGTTGAGATCAATGAAGTGTTTCTCTCTGGGCAAAGAAGCGAGTTTCCTAAATATGCTCACAGGACAAAGACAGTCCATAGGAGCCGCGTTCGCTCAGATGCGGCTCTCCTTCAGCCGGCCTGTTCAGGTGAAAGAAAGGCATCTTCTCCGTGGCCACCTGAATGTCCCAGCTGCACTCCTCCAGCCACGCCTGCTGGCGCATTATCTGCGACCGAGCACCTGAAAGCGGCTTAGGCGACTGAAGCAAGAACACATCCATACCTGCTTTCATCTATCTCTTTCTGAAACAGAATTACACAGCCCAGAAACAGGCCCTTCAGCCCAACTCATTTATACTGGTCTTTAATGGAGGCTCTAATGTGATAGTTGAGGGAGCTGGAGCAGGGCGGAATCTTGGACTGAGCGGTTGGTACTGAAAAGAGATTGGAAGTGTTCTGACCATCGGTTGAGGATGGAGATCTTGTCGCTGAGGAGGACTTTGCCGTCTGAGCTGCGCAGCGGGATTTGGACTTGGGGTGAGGGGCCGTACACAGCCTTTAGAGCCTCGTAGAAACCCCTGAAGTCGCCAATGTCCGCGCTGAGCTGTGTTCGTTTGGCGAGGCTAGTCCACCACTCATTTTGGATCTCCCGGAGTTTGCGCTGAAGATGGCTGCATGCGCGACGGAAGGCTTGTTTCTTCTCTGGACAGGACGGCTTTGTAAGGTGAGCCTGGTGGGCAGCTCGCTTCTTTGCCAGCAGCTCCTGGATTTCCTGGCTGTTTTCGTCAAACCAGTCCTTGTTTTTCCTGGAGGAGAAGCCCAGTACCTCTTCAGTGGATTGCTGGATGAGGTTCCCACCCTGGATGAGACATATAAGGCAATCGAACAACTGAAAAGTGGCAAAGCAGCAGGTATGGATGGAATCCCCCCAGAAGTCTGGAAGGCTGGCGGCAAAACTCTGCATGCCAAACTGCATGAGTTTTTCAAGCTTTGTTGGGACCAAGGTAAACTGCCTCAGGATCTTCGTGATGCCACCATCATCACCCTGTACAAAAACAAAGGCGAGAAATCAGACTGCTCAAACTACAGGGGAATCACGTTGCTCTCCATTGCAGGCAAAATCTTCGCTAGGATTCTACTAAATAGAATAATACCTAGTGTCGCTGAGAATATTCTCCCAGAATCACAGTGCGGCTTTCGCGCAAACAGAGGAACCACTGACAGGGTCTTTGCCCTCAGACAGCTCCAAGAAAAGTGCAGGGAACAAAACAAAGGACTCTACATCACCTTTGTTGACCTCACCAAAGCCTTCGACACCGTGAGCAGGAAAGGGCTTTGGCAAATACTAGAGCGCATCGGATGTCCCCCAAAGTTCCTCAACATGATTATCCAACTGCACGAAAACCAACAAGGTCGGGTCAGATACAGCAATGAGCTCTCCGAACCCTTCTCCATTAACAATGGCGTGAAGCAAGGCTGTGTTCTCGCACCAACCCTCTTTTCAATCTTCTTCAGCATGATGCTGAACCAAGCCATGAAAGACCCCAACAATGAAGACGCTGTTTACATCCGGTACCGCACGGATGGCAGTCTCTTCAATCTGAGGCGCCTGCAAGCTCACACCAAGACACAAGAGAAACTTGTCCGTGAACTACTCTTTGCAGATGATGCCGCTTTAGTTGCCCATTCAGAGCCAGCTCTTCAGCGCTTGATGTCCTGCTTTGCGGAAACTGCCAAAATGTTTGGCCTGGAAGTCAGCCTGAAGAAAACTGAGGTCCTCCATCAGCCAGCTCCCCACCATGACTACCAGCCCCCCCACATCTCCATCGGGCACACAAAACTCAAAACGGTCAACCAGTTTACCTATCTCGGCTGCACCATTTCATCAGATGCAAGGATCGACAATGAGATAGACAACAGACTCGCCAAGGCAAATAGCGCCTTTGGAAGACTACACAAAAGAGTCTGGAAAAACAACCAACTGAAAAACCTCACAAAGATAAGCGTATACAGAGCCGTTGTCATACCCACACTCCTGTTCAGCTCCGAATCATGGGTCCTCTACCGGCACCACCTACGGCTCCTAGAACGCTTCCACCAGCGTTGTCTCCGCTCCATCCTCAACATCCATTGGAGCGCTCACACCCCTAACGTCGAGGTACTCGAGATGGCAGAGGTCGACAGCATCGAGTCCACGCTGCTGAAGATCCAGCTGCGCTGGATGGGTCACGTCTCCAGAATGGAGGACCATCGCCTTCCCAAGATCGTATTATATGGCGAGCTCTCCACTGGCCACCGTGACAGAGGTGCACCAAAGAAAAGGTACAAGGACTGCCTAAAGAAATCTCTTGGTGCCTGCCACATTGACCACCGCCAGTGGGCTGATAACGCCTCAAACCGTGCATCTTGGCGCCTCACAGTTTGGCGGGCAGCAGCCTCCTTTGAAGAAGACCGCAGAGCCCACCTCACTGACAAAAGGCAAAGGAGGAAAAACCCAACACCCAACCCCAACCAACCAATTTTCCCTTGCAACCGCTGCAATCGTGTCTGCCTGTCCCGCATCGGACTGGTCAGCCACAAACGAGCCTGCAGCTGACGTGGACTTTTTACCCCCTCCATAAATCTTCGTCCGCGAAGCCAAGCCAAAGAAAGAAGAAAATGTGATAGTGCATTCTATAAGTTGACCAATCTCTGAATAAAGATATTTCACCTCATCTCAGTCCTTTTCCCAAAACCCTGAGACTGGCATGCATCAACATAGACACACTGCCAGCCAGGGGAGGCATTCAAACTAGTATCTTTATACTTTGACTCTATCTTTTCTCCCTGGTCCAATCCCTCCCCACCTACATCCGCGATACATCACATACCCTCCATCTCTTCAATAACTTCCATTTCCCTGAACTTGACTGCCTCATTTTCACTATGGACGTACAATCCCTTTGCACCTCCATCCACCCATACAGAACGTTTCAAAGCCCTTTGTTTCTCCCTTGATAAAGGACCTAACAAGTCACAAACCATCACCACTCTCCTCTACCTGCCAGAACTTGTTCTCACTCTCAACAACTTCTCCCTTAACTCGGCCCACTTTCTACAAGTCAAAGGAGTAGACATGGGTCACAGCTACACCTACCTGTTTGTGAGTTTTGTGGAGCGATCCATGCCGCAAATCTACACAGCGAAGGCCTCTCAATTCTTCCTCCGCTATATTGATGACTATATTGCGGCTTGCTCATGCACCGGTGATGAGCTTGTCAACTTCATTCTCTTCACTGCCAACTTCCACCCCAATCTCTGGTAAAACTCTCCCCTTTCTTTTTTTTTTGTTTTTAAATTTTTTTAATTTTTCACATTATGAACCATATCAATCAAAATGCATACAAATATTTCCCTCTTACGTATACACAGTGGCATTTTCTCCCCTTTTTTCCCCCCTACCTTCCCTCCCTCCTTCTCACCCTCCTCCAAACCCATTAAATGTTCAACATATACAATACAATAAACCCATGAAACAATGTCATTACACAATAAAAATAAACAAGAAAATTGTGTCATCTACTTTTACACACTGGCTCAGGTCATTTTGTCTTCTTCTCATTCTATCATTCTAGGTGGTGGAGGTCCGATGCAAGCCCTCTCTGTTATGTTCCATGTACGGTTCCCAAATTTGTTAAAATAATGTGACGTTATTTTTTAAATTATATGTTATATTTTCCAATGGAATACATTTATTCATTTCCATGTACCGTTGCTGTACTCTCAGCCTCTCTTCTGATTTCCAAGTTGACATTATACATTTTTTTGCTACAGCTAAGGCTATCATAATAAATATTTTTTGCGCTTCATCCAGTTTGAGGCCTAATTCTTTACTTCTTATATTACTTAGAAGAAAGATCTCTGGGTTTTTTGGTATGTTGCTTTTCGTGATTTTATTGAATACCTGATTTAGATCTTCCCAAAACTTTTCCACTTTCTCACATGCCCAAATTGCATGTACTGTTGTTCCCGTTTCCTTCTTACAGCGAAAACATCTGTCTGATACTGTTGGGTCCCATTTATTTAACTTTTGGGGTGTGATGTATAGCCTGTGTAACCAATTATATTGTATCATTCGTAACTTTGTGTTTATTATATTCTTCATAGTTCCAGAGCATAGCTTTTCCCATGTTTCATTTTTTATCTTTATGTTTAGATCTTGTTCCCACTTTTGTTTGGGTTTACAGCTTATTTCATTGTTCTCTTTCTCTTGCAGTTTGATGTACATGTTTGTTATAAATCTTTTAATTATCATTGTGTCTGTAATCACATAATCAAAATTGCTTTCTTGTGGTAATCTCAGCTTGCTTCCCAGTTTGTCCTTTAAGTAGGTTTTCAGTTGGTGGTATTTGTACTTCATTTGTTCAAAAGATAATAAATTATTTCTCAAAAAACAAATTTCTATTCTTTTGATCCCTTTTCTCTCCCATTCTCTAAAGGAAAGGTTATCTATTGTGAAAGGGATTAGTTGATTTTCCGTCAATAATAATTTTGGTAGTTGGTAATTTGTTTTTTCCTTTCTACGTGAATCTTCTTCCATATGTTGAGTAAATGGTGCAGTACTGGTGAACTTCTATATTGCACCAGTTTTTCATCCCAAAGTATATGTTCTGGTACCTTCTCCACTATTTTACTTAGCTCTATCTTGGTCCAATCTGGTTTTACCCTTGTTTGATAAAAATCTGATAAATATCTTAATTGTGCTGCTCTATAATAATTCTTAAAGTTTGGTAACTGTAAGCCCCCTTGTTTGTACCATTCTGTTAATTTATCTAGTGCTATCCTCGGTTTCCCTCCTTTCCATAAGATTTTCCTTATTATTTTCTTTAGCTCATTGAAGAATTTCTCTGTTACGGGAATTGGTAACGATTGAAATAGGTATTGTATCCTTGGGAAGATATTCATTTTTATGAAATTTACCCTTCCTATCAATGTTAGTGGTAATTCTTTCCAATGTTCTAAGTCATCTTGTAATTTCTTCATTGATGGGTGATAATTTAGTTTGTATAGATGGCCTAGATTATTATCTAGTCTAATACCTAGGTATCGGATTTCTTGTGTTTGACATTTAAATGGTGATTCTTTTTTAAACTCTGTGTAATCTGCATTATTCATTGACATCGCTTCATTTTTAATTGCATTGATCTTGTACCCCAATATTTCTCCATACTCTTTCAATTTCTTATGTACTTTTATTGATATTTCTGGTTCTTTTAAGTATACTATGATGTCATCTGCAAATAAACTGATTTTATATTCCTTCTCCTTTATTTTTATCCCTTTTACTTTATTTTCTGTTCTTATCAGTTCTGCCAAGGGTTCTATAGCTAAAGCGAACAGTGAGGGAGATAGTGGACATCCCTGCCTAGTTAACCTACTTAATTTAAATTGGTTAGATACATATCCATTTACTGTCACCTTCGCCAATGGTCCATTATATAATGCTTTAATACTTTGAATAAATAATTCCATTCTACCCTGTCAAAGGTTTTCTCTGCATCTAAAGCAATAGCCACTGTTGGTATCTTATTTCCTTGTACTGCATGGTTAATGAACTTAATGAACTTACAGACATTGTCCGTTGTTCGTCTTTTCTTAATAAATCCAGTTTGATCTAGTTTTACTATCTTTGGTACACCGTCGGCCAATCTGTTTGCTAATAGTTTAGCTATTACCTTATAATCTGAGTTAAGTAGAGATATTGGTCTATACGATGTTGGTGTTAGTGGATCCTTCCCCATCTTTGGTATTACTGTAATTATTGCTGTTTTACCCCTCCATAAATCTTCGTCCGTGAAGCCAAGCCAAAGAAAAGAAATTATTGCTGTTTTACATGAATCTGGCAAGTTTTGTGTTTCTTTTATCTGGTTCATTACCTCCAGGAGAGGAGGAATTAATAACCCTTTAAACGTTTTATAGAATTCTATTGGGAGTCCGTCCTCTCCAGGCATTTAATTGTTTGGCAGCTTTTTTAATATATCCTGTATTTCCTCTATTTCAAATGGTTTTATCAATTTGTTTTGCTCCTCTTCTTGCAATTTCAGTAGGTCAATTTTAGTTAAATACTCAACTATTTTGACTTCTTTCCCCTCATTCTCAGTTCGGTATAATTGTTCATAGAATTCCTTAAAGTTTTCATTAATCTCTGTTGGGTTATATGTAATTTGTTTGTCCTTTTTTCCTTGATGCCAATACAGTTCTTTTAGCTTTAAGTTGCCAGGCTAAAATTTTGTGTGTTTTTTCTCCTAGTTCATAATACTTCTGCTTCATTTTCATTATGTTCTTCTCCACCTTATTTGTTTGTAATGTTTCGTATTTTATTTTTTTTGTCTCTTTTTGTTTTATCTTCCCTTGTTGCTAGTTCTTTTTCTGTACTTGCTATTTCCCTTTCCAACTGTTCTATTTCCCGATTGTAGTCCTTTTTCATCTTAGTTACGTAACTTATTACCTGCCCTCTAATGCAGGCTTTCATTGCGTCTCATAATATAAATTTGTCTTTCACTGATTCCGTATTTATTTCAAAGTACATTTTAATTTGGCGTTCAATAAATTCTCTAAATTCCTGTCTTTTAAGTAGCATGGAGTTTAATCTCCATCTATATGTTCTTGGTGGGATGTCCTCCAGTCCTATTGCAAATAACGGGGGTGAATGATCAGATAGCACTCTAGCTTTATATTCCGTTTTCCTAACTCTCCCTTGAATATGGGCTGACAACAAAAACATGTCAATCCTTGAGTATGTTTTGTGTCTACCCGAATAATATGAGTATTCCTTCTCCCTTGGGTGCTGTCTCCTCCATATACCCAAAAGTTGCATTTCCTGCATTGATTTAACCATAAATTTGGCCACTTTATTCTTTTTGCTCGTCTTTTGTCCAGTTTTATCCAACTTTTGGTCCAAATTAAGGTTAAAATCCCCTCCTATCAATATATTCCCCTGTGTGTCTACAATCTTCAAAAAAATATCTTGCATAAACTTTTGATCCTCTTCATTAGGTGCATATATATTGACCAAACTCCAGAATACTGAATATATCTGACACTTTATCATTACATAGCTCCCTGCTGGATCTATTATTTCCTCTTCTGATTGGTAGAGTTTTATTGATTAATATAATTAAACCTCTGGCTTTTGCATTATATGATGCTGCCATTACTTGCCCTACCCAGTCTCCCCTTAATTTATTATGTTCCACTTCAGTTAGATGCATTTCCTGCACAAATGCTATATCCATTTTTTCTTTTTTCAGTAAATTTAACAGCCTCTTCTTTTTGATTTGGTTATGTGTGCACGTGTGTGTGTGTGTGTGTGTGTGTGTGTGTTTGTGTGTGAGCGCGCATGCGCATTGTGGTCCAGAGAAACACTATTTTGCATGTTTGTATATGTACAGTCAAAATATAAAGTTGAACTTGATTAATGGAGCTGCTTATTTGAGGTATTCAAAAATTATGAGGAAGTTAGATGGATTAAATCAGAGGAACGGGGGGCAGTGGACAAAAAGCAAAGGCCCTTGATCTTCTGTGTAGATGGATTACACAGAATACAGTTTTTTCTCCAAGAATCTACCTCTATAACTATGTAACTCAGCACCCTGTAATATATTTTTATGCATGTAATTTTTACGGTTTGTCCAACTGGATTGCTCGCAAAATGAACATTCTCACTGTATCTTGGTACACTTGACAGTAAACTTGAATGGGAACTAAAGGAATGTGGAAGGCTGGCAATCTCTGCCAGAAAGGATGATGAAGGCAGTGTCCCTCCTTTAAATAAGGCTTAAGGCGTGTTAAATAGGCAAGGCATCGAAGGATGCAGCCCTAATGTAGGAACTTGACTGGAATCAGTGCCAGAAGAAAGTTTCGGCTGAAGAGCTCCTTTTCACTTAGCACAGGTGAGATGAGACTGTCACCTCTTGTGCATTAATATAGTATGATTCCAAAATTCTCTCTCTCTGCTATTTGTGAATTATGCCATATACAATTACTGCTTTTGGCAGCAATGGGATTCTTCATTATTGATGCGAATACTGTACAACTGCCAGTTAACACCACGTTCTGTCAAAACAATGGCCTGACTGATTGTTGTGAAATCTCAGAGCAGCATTGATTGCCCACGTGTCCTGTATGTAAGCCTGCGGAGTATGTTACCATCTAGCTTGTGTTATATTGGGTCCCTTTGTGCTTGAAGAGCTGACCTGAAGATCTCTGCCCTCTCATTATATGCAGGTTAATGGCTGCAATGCAAGCCAATGCTGCAAAGTTCAAACCACACAATTGTAAAACACTGGGGAGTAATCATTTGTTGTTATAATCTTTCCGGAATATGTTATACTGCACAAAGAAACAATTTTTGACTGTGAGCAAGATGTCTGTTTTTTACCCCGCGGTTCTTTCCTGGAGAGTGACTCAGTTTAATTTGCATTAAAATCAATCTGTGCACAACTTTGCATTCCTCTCGAAGGTTTTTTTTTGTTGCTGAAGTGTATCACACAGGGTGTCAGCTGCCATCCAATGCTACAAGCAAATCTGCTCGACTTGGCACTTAAACAGACTTGCATCCTCAGGAAATTATGACTCAGGGTGTTTCAGATAATGAGTACAAAGTATTAATGGAGGAGCTCCAACCCCTCTTTGTGATGTTAATTAGGAGAGCAGCTCCCTGTGTCTTATGGAGTCATCTCACAGGAGCAAGCCCTTGGGCTCACAATGTCCACGCTGACCACCTCCACTAATCCCATTTTGACCATGAGAGCACACCAACGACCAAGAAGGCTGAGAGAATTTACTATGTCCTGGATGTCTCCTTATTACGATGCACCGTAAAAAGCATCCCAGCTTGATTTGGGAGCTTCCCACCCCAAAGCCATAAGAACATAGATCAGGCCATCACGCAGATTAACCTCCCTTCCACCGTCTCCGTCCATAACCCCCGCTGTCTCAGGAAAGATGACAAAACATTAAAGGGCTCATCTCAGCCTGGTCACTCTCTCTTCTCAAGTTCAAGTGCAAGTCTATTATCATCTGCTTGTACATATACAACCTGGCGAAACAGCATCTCTCCAAGCTATGGTGCGCACACGAAAACACACAATATACAGTACATAATTATCACATAAATTAGAACCATAGAATAATACAACAAAGAAACAAGCCCTTCAGCCCTTTTAGTCTGTGTCATACTACTATCCTCCCTAGTCCCAAATTACCTGCACCCCAACCATATCACTCCATACTCCTCCAATCCATCAACCCGCCCAAATTGTTCTTAAAAATTAAAATTGAACCCACATTCACCACTATTCTCTGTGTGAGTCAGTTCCCCCTAGTGTTCCTTCTAAACCTTTCCCCTTTCACCCTTAACCTATGTCCTCTGGTTTAGTCCCTTTGGTCCTCAACATTGTGCCAACCCATATATTCCTTTAAAAAAGTACTTTACTCTCCCTACCCCATAACCCTCTATTTTTCTTTCATCCATGTGCCTCTCTAAGAGTCTCTTAAATGCTCCAAATGTTTCAGCCTCCACCACCATCCCTAGCATGGCATTGCAGGAACCCATTTCTCTCTGTGAAAAATACTTACCACTGATTGTCTCCCCTAAACTTCCCTTTTTAAACTTTGTACATATCTCCTCTGATGTTTGCTGTTCCTGTCCAGAGAAACAAATGCTGGCCGTCCATCTTATCTATGCCTCTCATCATCTTGTAGACCTCTATTAAGTCTCCTCTCATCCTTCCACACTCCAAAGATAAAGGTCCCAGTTCTGCTAACCTTGCCTCATAAGACTTGATTTCCAATCCAGGCAACATCCTGGTAAATCTCCTATGCACCTTCTCCATAGCTTCCACATCCTTCCTATAATGAGGTGACCAGAACTGAACACAAATCTCACCAGAGATTCATAGATTTGCAACATGACCTCTCTACTCATGAACTCAATCCCCTCCATTAATGAAGCCCAGCATCCCATAGGCCTTTTTAACTATCTTATTAACCTGTGTGGTGACCTTGAGGGATGTATGGATTTGAAACCCAAGGTCCCTCTGTTCATCCACACTCTTAAGAAACTGACCATTAACCCTGTACTCAGCCTTCAGGTTTGTCCTCCCAAAATACTTCAACTCATACTTATCCAGTTTGAACTCCATCTGCCACTTTTTTGCCCAACTCTGCATCCTGCCTCTATCCTCTTGTAACCTTCGACAACCTTCAAGCTCCATCAAGGACTCCTCCAACCTTCGTGTCATTCGCAAACTTATACATCCAACTTTCCGCCTCTTCATCCAGGTCATTTATAAAAATCACAAAGAGTGGGGGCTCTCAGAAAAGATCATTGAGGCACTCCACTAGGCACTGACCTCCTTCCACTACTATTCTATGCTTTCTTCCTGCAAGCCAGTTTTTTATCCACACAGCCAAGGATCCACCGATCCCATGTCTCATGACTTTCTGGATGAGACCCTCGTGGGGAACATTGTCAAATGTCTTGATAAAATCCATGTAGACCACATCTACCACCCTACCCTCATTAATTTCTTTTGTCACCTCCTCAAAATCCTCAATTAGACTCGTGAGGCATGACCTTCCCTTCACAAAACCCTGCTGACTATCCTTGAGTAGATTGTACATCTCCAAATGGTCATCAATTCTATCCTTAAGAAACCTCTCAATTAGTTTGCAAACCGCTGATGTAAGACTCACCGGTCTATAATTCCCAGGATTCTCCCTATTTCCTTTTTTAAACAAGGGGACAACATTTGACCTTCTCCAATCATCTGGCACCTCCTCTGTGGCCAAAGAGGATTCAAAGATCATAGCTACTGCCCCAGCTATCTCTTCTCTCACTTCCCACAGCAACCTGGGTTACATTGTGTCCAGCCCTGTGGACTTATTAATCGATGTTTTTAAGAAGATCCAACTCTTCCTCTTCCTTAATCTCCAGATGGGCCAGCACATAGGCCTGTTCAATTTTGACCTCACCATTAGCAAGGTCTTTTTCTCTTGTGAATACTGATGCAAAGTATTCATTTAGGACCTCCCCCACCTCCAGACACATGTTGCCACCTTTATCTTTTAGCGGCCCCACCTTCATTCTCGTCATCCTTCTGCTCATCCCATAAGCATAGAATGCCTTGGGATTCTCCTTAATCCTACATGCCAAGACCTTTTCTTGCCCCCTTAGAGCTCTCCTAAATCCTTTCTTAAGCTCCTTCCTGGCTATGCTAAATTTCTCATGAGCCTTTCCTGTTTCCTGCTTCCTATATCAAACATATGCTTCCTTCTTCCTTTTTTTGAATATTTTATTTATATTTTTTCAAACTCAAAAAGTGTCAACAATCCATAATAAAAAAAACACACTACATTCTCCAATTATATACAACCTTCATCGTCAAGTCCAATTTCCCCTCCCATCCACCCTCCCCCTTTTTTTCACATCTAAAGACAAAATTAAATAGACAGTCACCCGAAAGAAAAAAAGGCAGGTTATTCCTATAACATTTAGCAGTATCCCTTTATCTTCCTGACAAGTTAAGGACATAAGGACCAAAAAGTAAAACAAGACAATTACACTTAAAAAATTCTTATGAAAAAGTAAAACCAAACTCAAAGAAAAAAACCATCATCGTAGGATTCATGGGGACCCCCACCATTCCTTTTTCTTCTTGACCTGTTTCGTCAGCCACGGTTCTCTTTTCTTCCCATCTGTTCCTTGTCCCAGTGGGACAAGCTTATCCTGAACCCTGCTCAAGTGATCCCTAGACTTTGTCTACATTAGTTCTATGTTTTCACCCTTAATCATCTGTTTCCAGTTTACTTTCACTTGTTCCTGCCTCATCCCTTCATAATTAGCCCTTCCCCAGTTAAGCACTTTCCCACTTTGTCTGTTTATACCATTTTCCATAGCTATGCTGAAGCTAGGGGGGGGTTGTGGTCACTCTAACCAAAATGCTCCCACACCGAGAGGTCCACCACTTGACCAGGTTCACTCCCCAGAATTAAATCCATTATGGCCTCTACTCTTGTTGGCTGGTCCACATACTGTGCCAGGAATCCTTCTTGAACATGTCTAAATTCAGCCTTGTCTATCCCTCTTTCAGTCTGGAGCTGCGAGTCAATATTAGGGAATTTGAAATCATCCATAACTACAAGCCGGTATTTCCTGCACCATTCCAAAATTTGCCTGCTTATACGCTCCTTGATGTCCATAAGGCTATATAGATTACTCCCAGCAGACAGATAGCTCCCTTCCTATTTCTCATTTCCACCCACACCGACTCAGTGGACACTCCCTCTGCAGCGTCCTCCCTTTCTATAGCCGTGATACTATCCCTGGCCTAACCTCAGCCAAAAAAGCCTACCTACATTTACTCTGTTTCTCCCCCTCATAATTTTAAATACCTCTATCAAATTTCCTCTCATTCTTTTACGTTCCAGGGAATAAAGTCCTACCCTGTTTTATCTATCCTTGCAACTCAGTTCCTGAAGTCCGGGCAACATCCAAGTAAATCTTTTCTCCACTCTTTCTATCTAATTGATATCTTTCCTGTAGTTAGATGATCAAAACTGCATACAATACACCAAATCTGGCCTCATCAATGTCTTGTACAATTTTACCATAACATTCCAACTTTGACTTACGAAAGCCAGTATTTCAAAAGCTCCCTTGACAACCCTATCTATCAGTGGAGCCACTTTTAGGGTATTGTGTATCTGTATTTCCAGGTCCTTCTGTTCTACTGCACTCCTCATTGCCCGACCATTTACTCTGTCTGTCCTTTCTTGATTTGTCCTTCCAAAATCCAATACCTCACATTTGTCTGCATTAAATTAAATACACTGCTATAACTATATTCTCCATGAAAAACACTTTGTCTTGGTAACAACATATCCTGCATCTTTTGACTGACTGTAACACTACACCCTGCACATTTGTTTTATTATTGTGTGACAGGTTATATTATATATAAATGTTTCTTAAAGAGATAGATTATGGGGGTTTAATGTAGGTCATCACAAACAGACATAAACACTTCACAAAAGTGATCTAATTCAAAATGTAAGAGCTATGCATAAGGAGAGACGATATATCCACAGTGATTTTGCAAAAACTTTGTGGAATGCCTATGTAGACTTCACAAGTAAGTGTTAATTGGAATAATAGACTATTGATTTGAAAGCAACAGTTAAACAGGCTCAGGAGATTGGGATGGGAGCCTTGTGAGGTCATGTGGTTTTTCAAGAAAAAAGACCAAACACAGAGAGAGAGAGAGAGAGAGAGAGAGAGAGAGAGAGAGAGAGAGACAGACAGACAGACAGACAGACAGACAGACAGACAGACAGACAGACAGACAGACAGACAGGCAGACAGAGACAGAGAAATCAGTTTTGCAGTGGCTTTTGAGACTGGAATATTTCAAGCTGGCAAGCTGGTTAAAAACCCCATTTTGAAGATGGGTTGTTAGTTCTGAGTTAAACCTGGTGAAAACCCTTGTCATCCATTGACCTGGGGAATGTACAATTTTGTCCATTACCATTCTTTCGTTCTGAATATATCAGTAGAAAGCCATAGGATTTTCCTTCACGTTGTCTGCCAAACCAACCTCTTGTCTTCTTTTAACCTTCCTGATTTCTTTCTTGAGGTTTTTATTGCATTTTTATACTCCCAAGAACATCATTTCCTCCATGTTGCCTTTACCTGTTATACACTTCTCTCTTCTTCTGATTAGATCCACAATATCCCTCGAAAACCAAAGTTCCCAATGCTTGCTAACCTTGCCTTTAATCCTGACAAGAACATACAAACTCTGTACTTTCAAAATGTCATATCTTTGCCTGAAAACAACTTATTCCAATCCATGCATTTTAGATCCTTCCTCACTTCCTCAAAATTGCCCTTTCTCCAATTTAGAATCTCAACTCGAGACCCAAATCTATCCTGCTCCATAACTAACTTGAAACTATTGACATGTGATCACTGGACCCAAAATGTTCCCATACACTCACTTCTGTCACCTGCCCAGTCATGTTAGAAAACTTTCCTGAACACAATTGACAAACTCCAGGACATCCAGCCCTTTTACAGTATGGGAGTCCCAGTCAATATGTGGAAAATTTGAAATCTACTATCACACCCTTATGTTTCCTATAGCTGTTTGCTATCTCTCTACAGATTTGCTCCTCCAATTCTCGTTGACTATTGGGTGGTCTACAATACAACCCTATGACTGTTGTCATATCTTTCCTGTTCCTCAGCTCCACACGTATAGCCACAGTAGCTGAGCTCTCTGGTCTGTCCTACCTGAGCATAGATGTGATATTTTCCCTGATGAGCAATGCCACTCCTCCTCCTTTCATCTTCTCTTGTTCTATTGCGTCTAAAGCCTGGAATATTGAACTGCCAGTCCTGCCCCTCCTGCAACCAAGTTTCACTAATGGCTACCATGTCATAATTCATGTGCCAATCCACACTCTAAGCTCGTCTGCCTTTCCTACAATACTCCTTGCATTGAAATAGATGCACCTGGTGGAAAAAACTCATTGACTTCTAACGGTGGATGCAATGTTCACATCATCTTTTCCCTCTTCCACTCTCTATCTGGTCTGACACTCTGATTCCCATCCCCCTGCAAATCTAATTTAAACCTGCCATAGCAGCACTAGGCAAACCTTCCCACAAGTCCCCCTCCAGTTCAGATGCAAACCATCGGAACAAGTCCCATTGCCCGTGAAAGAGAGCACATTGATCCAGTAAATTGAAACCCTCCCTCCTGCACCACATCTTTAGCCACATGGTAAGCTGCATTATCCTCCTATTTCTAACCTCACTACCATGTGGCACAGGTAGAAATACTGAGATCATAACCATGGAGGTCCTGTCCTTCAACCTAGTGCCTAACTTCCTGTACTCTCCTTGCAGGACCTCCTCACCATTCCTATCCACATCATTGACCCAATATGGACCACAACATCTGGCTACTCACCTTCCATTTTGATAATGATGTGAACTCAATCTGGGATATCTTGGACCCTGGCACCAGGGAGGCAACATAACATCCAGGATATTCGATCTCTTCCACAGAACCTCTTATTTGTCCCCCTAACTATGGAATCCCCTATCACTAAACCTACCTGTTCTCCTCCTTTCCCTTCTTAACCACATGACCAGACTCCATGCCAGAGTCCTGATCTCCGTGGCTTGTCCCTGGTAGATCCTCCCACCTCCCTTCCACACAACAGTATCTAAAATAGTTTATTGTGGCCACTGGAATCGCAGTGGACACAACAAAATAACTGGCCAAGGCATTTCTCGAGTGAATCAAATGGATTTATTCTTCATCACCTACGCAATCTTTTAAAAGCCCAAATCACACGCTCGAAATTTGCTAATGTCATCACGTACTGACATCACATAGCCGGTTTGATGCCTACTGGGAATTGTAGTGCCATCATAGCACCACTACACACCCCACTGCACCCCTCCCCCCCCACCAGAAGCAGCAAAAAGTTTTGTCTTTCTTTTAGGTGTTCGACCTCTGCGATGGATTTTTGGCTGCTGCAGTGGGGAAGACTTGTCCACGAGTTGGTTTAAGCCTGTCAATTGTGAAAGGCTGTGGCTTCCCTCCAATGTCCAAAGTACAGGTGGACCCAGTTTGTCTGAATATCCTATAAGGTCCTTCATAGGGCATCTGTAAAGGTTGACCAAGTGTTCCCCTTTGGACGAAGACATATTTGGAGTTTTTGAGGTCTTCAGGCACAAAAGAGGAGTGGTATAGGGGTCAATTTTCCTACAATCTCCCTTAGCCTGCTCAACAGTTCCTTAAGATCATCGCTGGAGTTGGAACGGTAAGGGATGAACTCACCTGGAACCATGAACGGTGCGCTGTATACAAGTTCTGCAGATGAAGCTTGGAGGTCCTCCTTTGGTGTTATTCAAATGCCCAGTAATACCCAGGGCAGCTCATCAGCCCAGTTTGGACCATCTAACTGAGCCATCAAGGCTGACCTGAGATATGGATGAAATCTTTCTACCATTCCATTGGACATTATATAATGAACTGATCAAGTGAGACAAGGCCGTCCACAGTGAGGAAATAAATTGTGGTCCGCTATTCAAAGTAACATGCACTTGTAAACCAAAATGAGACACCCTGGAACCGAGGAACACCAAAGCACAAGTAATAACATCTACCATAGGCACAGCCTTGGGCTACCGTGTAAACCTGTCTCTAACTGTAAAAAGATAACAGTATCCTCTTGAAACAGGAAGCGAACCAACAATGTCCATGTGGACATGAAAAAAATGCTGAGTAACTGCCGGGAAGGACTGCAGTGGTGCCTTAGTATGCCGCTGAACTTCTGCTTTCTGGCAGGCAATGCAGGATCTCGTGTGTAACATCTTTTTTAAGACCATGCCACATGAACCTGTCTGAAACCATGCCAAAAGTCGATCTAATCGATGGACATGAAAGACCATGCACAGAGTTGAATACTCGACGTTTCTATGATGCCGGAACTACTGGCCATGGGTGTCCTGTTGATATATCACAGAGGAGTAGTCTGCATTAACTCCAAACTGGATATCTTTCAATTGCAGGTTTGTGATTGCATTCATCTCATGGCCATGTTCTTGGGCCGCGGCCAAGGCTCTGTAGTCAATACCTTGATCTACAGATGAAACCTCGAGTGGAGCAGAGCGGGGAAGTGCATCAGCTACTACATTGCCTTTTCCAGAAATATGTAGCATTTTTGTGGAGAATTCTGAAATGAATGATAATTGCCGTTGCTGTTGCACTGACCAGGGCTCTGCGACCTTGGAAACTGGAAGTGTTAAGGGCTTGTGGTCGGTGTACATAGTAAAATCTCTTCCCTCCAAATAATAACTGAAGTGTCGAGTAGACAAGTAAATGGCTATCAAAAGCACTGTATTTCTTCTCTGTCTGACGGAAGATGGTGGCTGAAGAATGCTAACAGTTTAAATTTCCCGTTGACTTATTGATGAAGTGCACCTCCTACAGCCATACTGGAAGCATCTGTAGAAAGGGCAGTGGCTGCATTTAAAACTGGGTAGCTGAGTATAGTGGCACGAGTCAGCAAATCTTTCATCTTGAAGAAGGCGTTGTTTTCCTCTTCAGTCCAATGGATGGTTCTGGTGTTTCTGGAGAGTAAATCGAAAAGAGGTTTCATGATATGAGCCAGCTCCTGGAAGAAACTGACAGTAAAATTTTACCATCGCCAAGAATTTGTGAAGGCTTTTAACCATAGCAGGTCTTGAGCATTTGGATGGCAGTGAAGTCACACCTTCCTGAATAATTCTATGCCCCAAGAAATCAATAATTTCTTGTCCAAAAACACATTTATCTGGATTGTTGGTCAGTCCAAACTTTTGAAGAAGAATAAAAAGTTATTAAGATATTCAAAGTGTTCTTCCTTAGTCCCACTGGCCACAAAAATGTCACCAGGGAAAAAAAGACATTGGTCTTACCATGTCGTAAAGCATCCATCACCCCTTGAAATGATTGAGCAGCATTCTTTAATCTGAATGGCATTTGTAAAAATTCAAACAACCCAAACGGGGTAAATTTTGTTGTTTTTGGAATGTGTTCCGGCTCTATCTGTACTTGGTGACGGCCTCGCACCAAGTCTATTTTGGAGAAGATCTTTGCTCCCTGCAAATTAGATGAGAAATCCAGAATATGAGGTATCGGATAACGATCCAGGATGGTGGTGTTGTTAAGCCATCTGTAATCTTCACAAAGTCGCCATCCTCCATTGTGTTTTGGGACCGTATGTAATGGGGATGCCCAGGGGCTGTCAGACCTATGAATTATGCCTAGTTCCTCCATCTTGGAAAACTCTGGAGGCAAGCGGCACACTTTAGCATAGATAGGAGGGCCCTTAGTACAAATGTGGTGAGTAACACCATGTTTTGCAGTGGAGGCAGAAAATTGTAGAGTAGTTGTGGTGAATATTTTTGTCTACTCCATCAACTGGCACTTCAATTTTATTAGCAGAAATGGATGCAGCCCTCGAGCCAGAGTGTCTGATAATCGACCAGTCTGCCCCGAGGGCCAGAGAAATTTTCACCACTGGATTGCTTGTTTCGATTACTACATGGCTCGAAACAACGAGCCTGGTTCGCCCCTTCCTCGCACCCCTACTCAGAGTGAGGCTGAGAGGTTGGACTCACTCCCCCAGCCTGTGACCCCTAGTAAGCTTTCAGATGGCCCTGCTGATACTCCACTGCCTCACGCTGGTGATTCTGGAGCAGGTCCAGAAGTCATTCCTTCCCACACTACTGACTCAGGACCTGTACCAGTTCCCAAGGTTGCAAAGGAGCCACCTGTTTTGAAATGAAGCACCAGAATTCGTAAACAACCTGATAGCCTGACATATGCATAAAACATCTCATTATATTTCCATTGTTTTCTAGATACTGGCATATTTTGGCTGTTAGAGTATCTCAAGGCCAAACATGGTATCCATGTATCGCTTGCTTCGGTCTTTCCTAGTAGCTGTCCATTTGATTTTAACCCTTCTTCTGCCAGGGTGAGACTGTGGTGAATGTCTGCCAAGCTGCCTGTCTCCCCTCTGGCGAGCCTTGCTGTACTAACATTGGCTGTGAATTATCTCTGCTGTTAAGGACACTCTGCTTGCATCTATTGTCTTTCATTATCCTTCTTTCTTTGGCTTGGCTTCGCGGACGAAGATTTATGGAGGGGGTAAAAAGTCCACGTCAGCTGCAGGCTCGTTTGTGGCTGACAAGTCCGATGCGGGACAGGCAGACACGGTTGCAGCGGCTGCAGGGGAAAATTGGTTGGTTGGGGTTGGGTGTTGGGTTTTTCCTCCTTTGCCTTTTGTCAGTGAGGTGGGCTCTGCGGTCTTCTTCAAAGGAGGTTGCTGCCCGCCAAACTGTGAGGCGCCAAGATGCACGGTTTGAGGCGATATCAGCCCACTGGCGGTGGTCAATGTGGCAGGCACCAAGAGATTTCTTTAGGCAGTCCTTGTACCTTTTCTTTGGTGCACCTCTGTCACGGTGGCCAGTGGAGAGCTCGCCATATAACACGATCTTGGGAAGGTGATGGTCCTCCATTCTGGAGACGTGACCCACCCAGCGCAGCTGGAGTTTCTGCTAATAAAAGCCATGATTATTGTTTGACCACATCGTCTTTGTCTACTTCATCAACTGGCCCTTCAATAGTAATCTCAGGAAAATCTTCGAGCAGCTTGGAGAATTCATCTACTGGTTGACTTCATGTTTGGAGGCACAGAGCAGGGGTATAGGTGTCTGCCAGAGGAAGAGTCTGAAAAAGTAGTTCCATCTATTAGCCGATGCCCTTTTAAGTCAATGAGGAATGAATGAGCCCCAAGAAAATAGGCATCAAACAAAGGTTGGGAAACTATAATAAATGGCCAAGTGTAAAGATGAATCTCGAACTTGACATTCATTTTTCTGGTGCCAAAGGTCAGAATGTTGGAACTGTCAACTGCTCGTAGTTGCAGGTTTGTGGTAGGATGGCATTTATCAAAACCGATGAGTGGAAATACGTTAACTTCTGAACCTGTGTCCACCAGAAATTTTGTCTGGAACAACTGGTCCCACACATAGAGCAGGCTTGCAGGTTTCTCGCCAACTGCTGCAGCCCTTACTGGCCTGGGAATTTCCCACAAACGGGCAGGGTGGTAGGCACTTGTGGGCATTTACTCCTCAACACCTGTCATAATAACACCAAGACGAGGTGTCCACATGCTGCTTGCTTGTCTTGGGGTGTTTCCTGCTTGTAGGGATTGATGTGCTAAGAGCACTAGAACGTGACATGGGGTCAATATCGGAGAGATTGGTTGTGCAGACTTGTCTTTCCTTGCTGTCCTTTTTAGCCAGTCATAGAATGTCTGGCTCTGTCACTACAGCTCTTGGGTCTTCAAATGAACATTTGGATAACAAAACCCTAATATCATCTGGCATTCACTCTAAAAAGAGCTGCTCAAATAACATATTGGGCCTTTTCCAGGTGCCAGGATCAGCATTTCCCAACCCATCGAGATGTAGTAGGTTCGCTGCCCTTTCCCTACAGAACAAACCATATATTCATAATAAAAGTGCTTTTAAAGTGTCACACTTGCTGGTATGTGTTGAATACCGTAGGAAGTCGCCAACCCCCTTAGCGATGGCCTGGTCCAGGGCACTGGCAAGATGGTAGTAACGAGTGGTGTCCAACTTGACTTTGTGTAGGTGAAATTTTGCTTTAGCCTGTTTAAACCACAGTTCAGGCTCAGCTGTCCAGAAAGGTGGTAGTTTCACAGCAACGGCTGCAGAGCCCAGGTTTATCCAAAAATACATTTTCGGACTCGTCGGTGTCACCAAATATGGCCTCTGGATTTGCAGTGGACATGATGAAATAACCACGCAAGGCATTCTTCGAGTGAATTTACTCTTCATGACCCATGCAACTTTTTAAAAGCCAGAATCACACGCTCGACACGCACTGACATCATCACGCACTGATGTCACATGGCCAGTTCGATGCCTCCTGGGAGTTGTAGTGCCACATAGTGCCACTACAATACTTGTTATTGAGTGGATGGCAGCAGGGGTGACCTGCAATCCTGCATATCCCCTTTCCCTCTTTTGACCTCCTCCTACCTCCTAGGTCTGAGACTTCCCTGTTGTTTCATGTTGTATTCATATGTGTGATGAAGGAAAAGATTCTTTACTTTAAAGTTTTTTTAATTTTTTAAAAATTTTTCACACTATGAACGATACTAACCAAACATTTCCCTCTTGAATATACACAGTGTCATTTTCTCCCCTTTTCCCCCCTCCCTCCTTCACCCCCCCCTCCCCACCCACTCAACGTTCAACCTATATGATACATTAAACCCATAACAGCCCATGAGTCAGGCCATGAGGCTGCAAGCATCCATTACAGATCTTACATACTGCAGTCTCTTCCTCTGTGTCATCCCCTGCTGGCAGCCAAGTATAATCAAACAGGTCCTTAAGACCTTGCTAGTGGGGGAGAAGTCACATGATGGAGTAATGGCCGGTAGAGTAAAACCAGCCCTCTCCAGATAAAAAGAAAAAAAGTCAAGAAAAGATAAAGCTCCACAAATATAAAATATAAGAAATAGAAGATAAAGTTGCAGAGAAGAGAAAGAAGATGGCACCCAAGAAGGAAAAAGTAAAAACAACGGGAAAAAAAGAAGAAAATTCACCAGAAATAAAAGAAGAAGGCCTTACCTGCATGAAGAAACAGGGAGCCATGATGGCGAAGAGTGCCCGATCTCCGAGGTTGGTGCCAGCCGTGCGGAGTCACCTCCCCCTGACCGGTGGACTGCAAAAATGGCTCTCTGAGCCAAACAAAAGTGCACAACCGCACAATCGAAGGTAAAAGAAAACACCGATGGGAGGTGGGCTCAGAAGAGGAGTGGGCAACCACGGTGACCAGCTGAGGGACACCCGACACCAGGGCTCTCAGCTGGAAGATGAGGAAGGTGACAGGAGAGGGAGTGAGGAACCAGGCGAGGAAGAAAGTCAACGAGGTGAACGGCAAGAGGAGCAGCAGCAAGAGGCCCAACAGATGAGCAGCCCAGGAGGGGAGAACCAACAGCAAGAGGCCTAGCAAGAAGAGGCCCGACAAAGTGATACAAGCAACTCATCAGGAAAATCAGAAGAGACAGATACAAAGAAGAGAAGAAGACACAAACACAGGTACAGACACAGAAGAAGAGGAAGAAGACCAAGATCTTCACAGAGAAACAGAAGGTAAAACACATGGACAGAATATAGATAAATTCTTTTTTGAAGAACAAATGAGAACATTAAAAGAATGGTTGTCATTGGAATTTAGTGCAATTAAAAGAAAAATGAAAAGAGAAGAAGATAAAATGTCAAGTTTAGAACAGGTCATGACAGAAATAGAGAAAAGAGTAGAAAATGTGGAAGAACAAGAAATGACTGTAGAAATGGAAGTGAATGACAAGAGGAAAATTGGAAGAAAGTGACAAAAAAATTAAAGAGACACAAGAGTTGTTATAAATGTTGGAAAAACAACATAAAAATAGAGGGCCTGAAGGAGGGTGAAGAAGGCACAGACATGAAGGAATTTATAAAAGGATGGATCCCGAAGGTCCTGGGAACGACAGAAATGCAGGAAGAAATGGAAATAGAAAGGGCACACAAAGCATTAGCTCCGAAACCGGAGTCACAACAAAAACCAAGATCCATCTTAGTAAAATTTTTGAGATATACAACAAGAGAAAAAATACTGGAGCGGGCAAGGAATAAAATTAGAGAAGATAATAAACCATTGGAATACAAGGGTCAAAAAATAATTTTTTACCCAGACATAAGTTTTGAACTCTTAAAGAAGAGGAAGGAGTTTAATACAGCAAAATCAACTTCATGGAAAAAAGGTTACAAATTCATATTAAGACATCCAGCTGTGCTTAAAATATTTATACTCGGGGAGCAAAACAGACTGTTCTCGGATCTGGAGGAAGCACAAGAATTCGCAGAGCGTTTGCAGAACAGATGAAGAGAAGTAATAAGAATGAAGAATGGCAATAAAGTATATATAAAAATGTAAAAACAATGTATATGTAAAGAACTAAAAAGGGAAAAGAGAAGGGAAGGAAGGAAGCAAGGGTGAAAAAAAAGGGAGAGCTTTGTTATATGTGTAAAAAAAAGTGTTTTCTGGGGAGAGAGAATAACCAGCATTGCAAAATCAGTTGACGCTTGCGAGCAAGATTGCAATCCACATGGAAAGGAGAGTTGTGGTTGCCCTGCAAGGGATAAGGGGCAACTCAGTGGGGGGGCATTTAGGGTTAAGGTAATATTGGATGTGGGAATTAACCATATAACCATATAACCACTTACAGCACAGAACAGGCCAGTTCGACCCTACTAGTCCATGCCGTAGCAAATCCCCACTCTCCTAGTCCCACTGACCAGCACCCGGTCCATACCCCTCTAGTCCCCTCCTATCCATGTAACGATCCAGTCTTTCCTTAAATGTAACCAATGATCCCGCCTTGACCACGTCTGCCGGAAGCTCATTCCACATCCCCACCACCCTCTGTGTAAAGAAATTTCCCCGCATGTTCCCCTTATAATTTTCCCCCTTCAGTCTTAAACCATGTCCTCTAGTTTGAATCTCCCCCTTTCTTAATTGAAAAAGCCTAGCCACATTTACTCTGTCTGTCCCTTTTAAAATCTTAAACACCTCTATCAAGTCCCCTCTCAATCTTCTACGCTCCAGAGAAAAAAGCCCCAGTCTGCACAACCTTTCCCTGTAACTCAGACCCTGAAATTACTGGAATATTTTATGTTTTAAATGTGTTATCATACATTGAGTTTAAAAAAGGAAAACTGAGAGATGAAAATGGGAAAAAGGGGATGGAAGTGGTGAGGAAGCGGAAATGTGTTGTAAACAAGATATAAGATGGCCACGTTGAACTATATGACTATAAACATTAATGGAATACATAACCAAATTAAAAGGAAGAGGCTATTAAATTTACTGAAAAAAGAAAAAAATAGATATAGCTTTTGTGCAGGAAACGCATCTAAGTGAAGTGGAACATAACAAATTAAAGAGAGACTGGGTAGGGCACGTAGCAGCAGTATCATATACTTCAAAAGCTGGAGGTGTAGTCATATTAGTTAACAAAAATGTATCAATTAAAATAGAGGAGGAAATAATAGATCCGGCAGGGAGGTAATGATAAAGTGTCAGATATATTCAGAATTTTGGAATTTGCTCAATAAATATGCACCTAATGAAGAGGATCAAAAGTTTATGCAGGATATTTTTTTGAAGATTGGAGATACACAAGGAAATATATTGATAGGAGGGGATTTTAATCTTAATTTGGATCCAATGTTGGATATAACTGGACAAAAGACAAGCAAAAAGAATAAAGTAGCCAAATTTATGGTTAAATCAATGCAGGAAATGAAACTTATGGATATATGGAGGAGGCAGCACCCAAGGGAGAAGGAATACTCATATTATTCGGGTAGGCATAAAACATACTCAAGGATTGATATGTTTTTGTTGTCGGCCCATATTCAAGGGAGAGTTAGGAAAACTGAGTATAAAGCTAGACTACTATCAGATCATTCACCCCTGTTATTAGCAATAGAACTGGAGGACATCCCACCAAGAACATATAGATGGAGGTTAAACTCCATGCTACTTAAAAGGCAGGAATTTAGAGAGTTTATTGAACGTCAAATTAAAACATATTTTGAAATAAACAAAGAATCAGTGAAAGACAAATTTATATTATGGGACGCAATGAAAGCCTTCATTAGAACGCAGATAATAAGTTATGTGACTAAGATAAAAAAAGGACTACAATTGGGGAATAGAGCAGTTGGAAAGGGAGATAGTAAGTACAGAAAAAGAACTAGTAAAAAGGGATGATATAACGAAAAAGAGAGAATTGGCAGACAAAAAAAATAAAATATGAAACATTACAAATGTACATGGTGGAGAAGAACATAATGAAAACAAAGCAAAAGTATTATGAGCTAGGAGAAAAAACCCACAAAATATTAGCCTGGCAACTTAAAACAGAACAAGTTAAAAGAACAGTATTGGCATCACGGAAAAAGGACAAACAAATTAACTTGCCTGGCCTCTTCGGCGTATGGTTTAATTGTGCCCCCCAATCTTGACCACATGTGTCCGCTCATGGAGCTCCTGACCCCGTACAACCTCAAGCGCTAAAGAGGTGCCTGGGGTTCTTTTCATACTACGCCCAATGGGTGCCCAACTATGCCAATAAAGCCCACCACCTGGTAAGGTCCACCACCTTCCCATTATCAGCCGAAGCCCAGGCTGCTCTCCCCAGATCAAAGAAGACATCGCATGCCGTGGACAAATCCACCCCATTCCAGGTGGAAAGCGATGCCTCCGACTTTGCACTGGCCACCACTCTCAACCAGGCAGGCAGGCCGGTGGATTTTTTTTTCCCTACACCCTTCGTCGCCCCAAGACATAGCACTCCTCTGTCGAGAAAGAGGCACAGGCGATCGTTAAAGCAGTACACCATTGACGTCATTACCTGGCCGGGAAAAGATTTACCTTGCTAACGGACCAACAAGCCGCGGCCTTTACGTTCAACACAAACTTATGCGGTAAAATTAAGAATGACAAAATCCTGAGGTGAAGAATCGAGCTCTCCACCTATAACTAAGATCTCCTGTACCAGCCGAGCAAACTCAATGATCCCCCAGATGCCCTATCCCAGGGGACGTGTGCCAGCACACATCTCGGCTGCTTCCAGTCCCTCCTGAGTGACCTCTGCCATCCCGGAGTTACGAGACTATTCTACTTCATAAAAGCCCGGACCCCCCCATACTCCATCGAGGATGTCAGGTCACTGACCAGACACTGTCGGGTCTGCGCGGAATGTAAACCACAGTTCTTCCGGCCCAACAAGTCGCACCCCATCAAAGCTACGCACACCTTTGAATGACTCAGTATCGACTTCAACCCTGTCCTCATCCAACAGAAATGTTTATTTCCTCAACATCATCAATGGGTACTCTAGGTTCCCTTTTGCCATCCCTGCCCCGACATGACCTCATCCTCTGTCATCAAGGCACTCCTCAGCATGTACACCCTCTTTGGTTATCCAAACTATATCCACAGTGATCGGGGGTCCTCCTTCATGAGCAGCGAGCTGCGGCAGTACCTGTTGTCCACTAGTAAGACCGCAAGCTACAACCCCAGAGGGAACGGCCATGTAGAGAGGGAAATTACCACCATGTGGAAGGCAGTCCTCCTGGTCCTTAAGTCAAGAGGCCTGGCAGGAAGCACTCCGTGCCATCCAATCCCTGCACTAACATGACCCCCACATGGGCGCATGTTTTCCTTCCCCAGAACGTCAGTGACCGGAACCACACTGTCTCCCTGATTCTCATCTCCAGGACCCATCCTGCTGCAGAATCACACGAGGGGCTATAAGACTGATCCGCTGGTCGAAGAGGTTCCCCAAGGAGGCCTACGTGGTGTACCCTGATGGCCATGAGGACACAGTCCTTGTCCGGGACTTGGCGCTTGCCAGAGACCCCTACCCACTCCCTACCCCATTCAGCCCAGGTCCTACCTACAATAGACTTGAACTTGGGCCTCCAAATCTCTATCAACATGGAATATCATCCCTGAATAATCTTGATTCTTTCAAGCATTATTGTAACTTCTGGAAATTTTATTTCTTCAAATTTGGCCCCTTGTTCATTCCCACATTTTGTAATCCCTGTACAGTATTCCTAACTTCTGACACCTCCACCACTTCTCTTTCTTTACAGGTATCTTCGAACTCTCTCCTCATTCAAATTTTTGGTTAAGTGATGTAATGTTACAAATTTGGTCCAATTTACTGTTCGAAAATCATCTCAAAGTACCTTGTTACTGAAACAACACAAAATTGTGTATTAATGATGTAATGAAACAGATGAAATTATTTTTCATTTTTTTCCTTTGGGTTTGCAAGTAATCTCTGAAACCCAATGGATTGCTTTGAGTTATAGTGTGAGAGTTCAAGCAAAGTGTGCCAGTTTTGAATTCTCGCTGTGATGGGAAGACAGTTTGGGAACATAACTTCTTCCACATACTCCAATCTGAACATCTCAGGGGAATGGAAACTGCTTCACACTGGTGTTAAAATGTTGCTTTCCAGTGTCATAATTCATAAAAAAAGTACAGGTTCCTGAGAGCATTGCAGTCCGTCAATAGCCAGACCCCACGCAAACATTATCTCTCAGCACACCCTTCCCAAGTCCTTCTGTTTGCTTGTCCATCAATGTTACAGAGCCTACAAGCCATACAGCACAGAAGAACATTCAGCCCACTGTGTCCATTCTGACCTTTATGCAAATCCCACTTATCCATATTAAATTTTAATTTTTTTAAATTCAGATACACAGCACAGTTACTGGCACTTCTGGCCTTTGCCCCCAAATACACCAATTAACTTACAACCCCCATATGTTTTGAAGGGTGGTGGAAACCTTAGGACCCGGGTTTTCCCTAGGTCCTCTAGTTTCCTCCTGCCTTCAAAATGTTAATTAGATATTTGGGCAACACGGGCTCATGGGCTAGAAGGGCCTGTTACCATGCTGTAGGTCTAAATTAAACTCATGCAGACACAGGGAGAGCATACAAACCTCTTACAGACAATGTCAGAATGAAACCTTGATCACTGGTGTTGTAATAGTGTTGTGCTAGCCCCGTGGTTCTCAACCTTTTTCTTTCCACTTACATACCATTTTAAGTAATCCCTATGCCATAGGTGCTTGGTGATTGATAAGGGATTGCTTAAGGTGGTATGTGGTGGAAAGAAAAAGTTTGAAAGCCATTGTTTTAATCATCCCTAATTGACTTGTTATGTAAACGGTTTCATAACTCCAAAGGAAATGGACCAATGACAGTTTTTCCTCAAGCAAAATATTTCAGTAACAGTGATTCTCAACCTTCCCTTCCCACTCACATCCCACCTTAAGCGATCCTTTACTAATCACAGAGCATCAATGGCATAGGGATTACTTAAGGTGGGATGTGAGTGGAAAGAAAAAGGTTGAGATTCACTGTGCTAGCCGCAACGCTGCCCAATGTATCAACCAGTAGGTCCATTTATCTGTGCTGAACATGATTCCAAATTGAGCAAAATTCTTTCTGCCAGTACATCAACTATATCCCTCTATTCCCTGTACACTCGTATCTCTATCCAGAAGCCTTTTAGATGCTGCTCTCCTAGCTGCTTAAACCTCTGACCCTAGCAGCCTATTCCAGGCACTCTGTATGAAACCTTGCCCCGCACATCTCCTTTAATCTCCCCCTTTTACCTTAAATGCATATCCCCTCGCATTTGACATTTTTAAGCTGGGGAAGAAAGATTCTGACTTTCTATCCCATCTACAGTATGTCTCTCATAATTTTATATACTCTCATTAGTTCATCCCTTCAACCTCTTTCACTCCAGGGAAAACAAGATTAGCCTATCCACAAATGTGCTGGAGAAATTCAGCTGGTAATACAGCATCTAACCTCTCTAATACAGGCAGAAGTACATCACAAAAATCTATAGGCACTGTGGTTTAAGTGAAAGCACAAAATGCTGGAGAAACTCAGCAGATCAAACTGTGTCCTTTATGTAGCAAGAGTAAAAATACAGAACCAACGTTTCGGGCTTGAGCCCTTCATTAAGGTATGAGAGAATGCCGGCTGGCATCTGAACAAAAAAAGAGTGGGAAGTGGGGGGGTGGGGGGTCCGGTAAAGGCAGGAGAAGCGAGGGAAGGGACAGCAGTGATCAGGGGTCTCCTCCCTCTCTTCTCTACCTATCATCTCCTACATCAAGGACCCTGTTTGACCTGCTGAGCTTCCCCAGCACATTGTGTTTTTACACTCATCCAAGCAACACTCCTGGCAAATTTCTCTGCACCCTTTTCAAAGCCCCCACATCCTTCCTTTAATGGGGCAACCAGAACTGCACATAATCTTCTCCATTATCCACAGAACCACGTCATTCACAGACCTCTTACATTCTGTCTGAGTTATTTATATATACCACAAACAGCAAAGGTCCCGACACCAGTCCCCAAGGTACGCTACTTCCAATCTGAAAAGCATCCTTGCACCACTCCCTTCTGTCTCCTAACGCCAAGCCAATTTTGGATCCAATTAGCCAGCTCGCCTTAGATCCCAAGTGCCTTAACCTTCTGGGCCATGCTATCATGTAGGATCTTGTCAAATGCCTTTGATCTATCCAGCCACTCACTCAATCTTTTTATCTCCACCTAGTCAGTTAATTGCTTTCCACATTTTTGCTCTCCAGTGCCTGACTGGGAAATATCTTCAGATTCACCTCTCATTGTGCGAGGTAGTTAAAATTAAAAAGAAAATATAGAGACTCAGCAAGTGGGGAGAGATAAATGGAGTTAACACTCGAGGTCAATGACCTTTTATCAGTGTTGATGAAAAGTTATCAGTTCCAAATAAGTGAAAATCATAACATCTGCTGACGCTGGAAATCTAAAATAAGAGAAAATTCTGGAAATACTCAACAGGTCTCACCATATCTCGGAGAGTCACAGAGCTATACCCCACAGTAACAGGCCCTGCGGCCCACCCTGACCATGCCACCAGCACAGTTGTCCATCTGAGCCAGTCTCATTTGCCTGCATTTTCCCCTTATCCCTTGACAACCTTTTCTAAAGACTGGATAAACTAGGGGTTATAAACTGAAGAAGGGGTGGAAAGACTACTGTTATACTCACTGAAATTGAGAACAATGAGAGGACAACTCATTGAGACATAAAATTCTGACAGGGCTAGATAGATTAGATGCACAAAGAATGCTTGAAGTCCACAATAAGGGTCACTCCAGGGATAAGGAGATGAGGAGAAACGTCTTCACTCAGGCATTTGTGAACTTGTGCAATTTCCTGCCAAAATAACTTGCTGAGGCTGGTTTGTTATTCAAAAGAGAGATCAGTATGGCCCAATTTTCTATGATTCAATCCAAGAACCTATCTAAATGTATTTCAAATGTCACCTATACCACTTCCTCTGGCATCTTGTTCTTCATACCCACACTCTATTAAGTCCCTTTTAAATCTGCCCCTCTCGCCTTCAATCTAAACCCTCTAGTTTTGGACTTTCCTACACTGAAAAAGAAAGCTGTGACTATTCACCTTATCTATGATTTCCCCCCCCCCCTTCCCCATCCCCGACTATAAGAGCAAAAGATGCAGGAGCAGAATTAGGCCATTCAGCCCATCATGTCTGCTCCACCATTCAAATCATCTGTATATTTTTGTCCTCTCATCTCTGTTCTCCTTTCTTCTCCCCATAACTTTTGACACCATGGCTAATCAAGAACCTATAAACCTCTGCTTTAAATCGACTCCATGACTTGGTCTCCACAGCTGCCTGTGGCAACCAGCTCCACAGATCCATCACCCTCTAGCTGAAGAGATTTCACCTCATCTCTGTTCTGTTCTTTTATTCTGAGGCTGTGCCCTCTGGTCCTAAACTCTCCACTACCTCTTCACATCCACTCTATCCACTCCTTCCAATCTTCGGTAAGTTTAAATGAGATCCAACCTCATCATTCTAAACTCCTGTGAGTACAGGCCCAGGCCATCAAACACTCCTCATTCATTCTCTAATTCCCAGGATCATTCTTGTTAACCTTCTCTGGACCCTCTCCAACTCCTGCACATCCTTTCTTGGATATGAGATGCAAAACTTCTCACAATGCTCCAAATGTGGTCTGACATATGCCTAATGGAGACTTAGCATTGCTTCCTTGCTCTTATATTCTTGTCCTCTTGAAACAAATGTTGACATTGTATTTGCCTTTCTTACTACTAATTCAAGTTACCTTTAGAGCAGTGGTTCTCAACCTTTTTCTTTCCACTCATATACCACTTTAAGTATTCCCTATGCCATAGGTGCTCTGTGACTAGTGAGGGATTACTTACGGTGATATGTGGGTGGAAAGAAAATGATTGAAAACCACTGTTTTAAT